>NC_048602.1:22641229-22941229 GCF_003668045.3 Cricetulus griseus | reverse complement strand
TAACAGGGCCCAAGAGAGTTTTGTCCCGGAATGGTCTTTCATGGACCTCAGGAATAGGATCTCCGAGTTCTTTGTACAGCTTGAAGAAGTCAGACTCACTATGAGAGTCACATTGTAGTTCCACACGCTGCCCCAGTACAACAACAGGGCTTGGATGGGCAGACAGGGAAGGCTTGTCATGGCTTCCTGGAGAAAGTCAAACAGAAAAAAGTTAATGTATTCCCTTCATTCCTGAGAGTACAGCGTCCAATTTTCAGGTCTTCATGTAGCGTCAGTACAACAATTTTCTCTGAATTGAAACTTCCGTGTTTCAATGTGAGAAGCTGAAAAGCTCAGGGTACTCAGTAGATAAACATGAGTACTAGAAAGTTGAAACTCTCAAGATTCCTGCCCTATAGAAACAGTAAGCTACTGGGCCTTCTGAATTCCAAGAGGAGATATCTGAGACCTGTTTAGCTGCCTAAAACTAGTGTAGAGGGCTCTAGGGGGCTTCCATGATAATCAACCACATTGAGGTTTGCTTTCAGCAATGCTTTTGAGGCATCCGTTGCTTCTGCAAATAGCTCCTCATCCATACTGCTACTAGTAAACTCAGTAGACTCACAAATTTACCTATTTAGACTTTAAGGCCGTCATTGTTTGGTCTGTCCTGGGTTTCCTTTACGGAGAGAGCAGATTTGCATGTGTTGTATCTTTCCAAAGAAAGTCTGAAATGCAGCAAGTATTTTCACATAATGGGTGTCCCCCAACTGTAACATACATATAGTATTATCATTGTATGCTAAGATGTGTTAGCTGAGAATTTGAGTAAGTATTAAGTGACAAAGTAGATTTGGTCATGAAAAAAATGGAAGTCTAAAAAGGAATCCTATAAGATGAGTAGAGGAAAATATTCATTTGTGACATGACAGATGGGACTAGTGACCACTGAGGTAGAAGAACAGGAATGCTCTTGAGTCACACTCACTGACTCTAGAAATCCCCAAATACTCAGATTAGAATTACACTGTGAATATCCCAGAGCTCAGGGTTGAGGGTGAGCCAGTGCATAAGACCAAAAACTAAGAAAATTGACAACCAAACAAGAGGAACAAGTCATTTGAATGACCCTGTCCCTTATGTACTTTTGTACAGAGCTTCATTCACAGAGTCCATATTGGTTCATTTCTATACTAAGAATGAGAAGTTATAGGCAGACAAATAGTTTCTCCACCATTTCAAGGCTCCTTGTATATCTAACATTGAGAGTATAGCATTTTTCTGCTACTTGGGTCACTTGGAGATCAAAAGCATTTGGATTATCCTGATTATTGGCCAAACATGAATCTTAGGCATTGTTCTTTTATCAAAGAGAAAGAAATGATCTAACTATAAAAAGAAACTCTGTCATAAATTTGGAAATGAATCATTTAATTACATAAAATTTTGTCAGCATCACTGTTAAGTAAAGAATACAACTACTGAATTGGAGAAATGTATGGGTCAGCTTGCTGCCTAATTAGATAAAGGCTTTTGCGGCCCTGCCTGACTCTCTGGATTCCATCACTGGGACCATACAATCTCTCTCACATACAGGCACACACATTCACAGACAAGCATATGTGTGTATGTACACACAGGTGTACCTCAAATAAATGCAAAATTTCAAAATGTTAATAGAATATTTCAACAGTATGCTTGATACAATAGAACAATGATTGAGCTTAGATGGGACATTATATAATCTCATGGGTAAATGCAGAAACTGTGTGAAAATACAATAAAGGAGTGTGACAGGATTTTTGATACCATCCCAGTACCAAATTATCAGTCATAAAAATTCATGAAAGGGTAAAGGATTATAGAGTTTCCTTTGGGTCTGTAAAGGAGGGGGTGAAACTAGGATGAGTTTAGGCAGGGGGATGAACATAATTAAAATACATCCTATAAAATTCTGAATCAGTAAAATATTAGCAAAAAAGACAGAAATAAGAGAGAGATAATAAAAAAGCAAAATGTCCCCTAGAAATGAAAGTATATAACACTGATGGAACTTGTAATAAAATGAACATGGTCTGGTGCAAGAAAGTCAATGACACAAAAGGAATTCTACCCAAGTAGTCACGATCACAGAGTATGTTATTATTGTAAGAGTTCCTGAATTCAGAATGATAAAAGAAGCAAAGATCACAAGAGACTTCCAGTACAGCTAATGGCAGACTTCTGAGCAAAGATCTACAGGACACAATAGACCAGGAGGATGAATTCAATAAAGTGAGTGGTAAAAAAACTCTGACTATAAATGTCAGCAACACTGTCCATCAGAAATGGAGATAATGAATTTCTGAGAAAAACAGTAGCAGAGAGAGTTCACTGTAAGCACAGGTAATGACACATACTTGAAGCTGAAAGAGAAGGTTGCTAGAGTTACATGAAACAACTTCGTGTAGAAAAAGGAAATGTGGTTCACTAAATGCAAGTCAAAATAAGAGCTTACAGTAGAGTGCTGGTGGCAAGCAAATGAGGTCTGTAGCACTGATGTTTGAAGGCAAAAAAAAACCAATGTCAGTGGTTTGTCAATTGACAAACAGATTTAAAAAATCATACATTATATTATCAAAATCTCAAAATATGTGAGGTTTGTCAGGCCAGACGATAGCAAAGGGGAGGAGTATGTTTTATTTAAAATACTGATTATCCTCCAGGTTTTATGGCCCACTCTTTGAATCTTAGCATTTGGGTGGCAGAGGCCGGTGAATATCTGAGTCCATGGGCAGCCTGGTCTAAAAAGTGAGTTCTAGGATAGTTAGAGCTGCACAAGTCAACCTTGTCTTGAAAGACCGCAATAATGTTTATCTGACCAAAGATGATGCCTAACTCAGCACGGGTAGTGTCTGGGAGTATCTGAGAGAGAAGGGAGAGGCAGGTTTGCAGGTTCCTAACTTCGCAGTTCAGAAGACTCACCAATGAATCAACCACATAAACCACCAGCCAACGCCCATAATGTCTGCTCTCCTGCTAGAATGCAGCCTATCTATTGGGACGGGTAGTAACTCAAGGTTTTAAGGATGGACTCACCTGCTTGTGCCAACATCCTCAGGACGAGGAAGAAGCCTGGAAAGAAAAATTCATGATGGATGACCTATCCTCTTCCAATAACCTGGTGATCTGACCTCCCCGTCCCTGTAGGTCCTCTGTACAGTAGAATCAGAGATCACTTAAGTTAAGGTGAAGTCATGCCCCAAAGCCCACCATGGAAGCTAGGGTTTCTGCCGTGGACGAATCCAGCCACCCTAGACAATATATCCACTTTGTTACTCCATACCCTTCACTCCCAGCAGGACTCACCAGTGCACATGAGGTTTAGGAGCACGGACAGCATGGTGCTGCTTCAGCTGACAAGAGGCAGAGTCAGAGTAAAACTTACAGGATGTCTTGAGTGGCTCGAAGCACCTACCTGACCACAGCACAGAAAGCTGAGCATCAAAGCACAACCGCCCTCACCCCATGTTCATAGACCCTTTCCCACACTGTAGCATTTCACTGTAGCCTTGGCTATCCCAGAGAGCACGGCATAGGTAGTCCAGGCTGGCTTTGAATACAACAGTCTACCTTAGAGTGCTTCCCATATGCTTGGATTAAAGTGTGTTTCTCCACGGGAGGCAACAAATGGGTCCATTCTTTTATTAAGCCATTAGAGGACCAAAGCTTCTTGGAAATTGTTAACGCTTCAGCTCTTCGGGGACAGCATTAGCCATGAGTACCATCATGCTGAATCCTGGACCCAACACATTTTATTCCAAATGTTCAAATTTGATTATGGTGCTAAATATTTGCAGATTGTTGCTTTTTATTTCTGAGAATCAACGCATATATTGGTGTTCTGTGCAACACGTCCAGTGTGTATTTATGTTACAACAGCATTCCTAATATATGAATCAAAATAATTAGGCTGGTAATAATCCAGTGTCAGGGTATAATTATTCAATTTCTTACTTGATTAATTGTCTAAGTTTTTTTTAAATGATAAAATTCCACTTTATTTTTAAAAAATCAAAGAAATTAAACAAGGGTGTGTTTCCTTTAAATGAAATTGGTTTTAAGAACCCTTTGGGAACCTATTCCACATAGAAGGATACTCCCTGAGCCAAGAAACCTGGGGGTGGGCCCTATACCAAAGACTATGATAAACTCTGAAGATACCCCATGGAAGGCCTCACCCTCCCTGGGGAGCAGAAAGGGTGTGAGATAGGTAGGGTTTTAGTTGGTGGGGGGCAGGGCAGGAGAGGAGGGAGAGGGAACTGGGATTGACATGGAAAACAATCTTGTTTCTAATTCAAATAAAAACTGGATAAAAAGAAGCTAGTGGTCATATTCTTAAATTTTTTTCATTTTAAATTATGTGTGCATATGTCCATGTCTACATGAGTATGGGTCATGGAAAGACCAAAAGTGGACATTGATTGTACCCCCTGGAGCTGTAGTCACAAAGACAGTTGTGAGCCTCTGTTGTAGGCATTGGGAACTAACATTGGGTCCTTTGCAATAAAGAACACACTCTTAACCACTGTGCGATCTCTCCAGCCCTGTATACTTATAATTCTTTACCCCAAACCCCAGACATACATTTATTATTTTGTGTGTTTCACTTCATAGTTAAATGGTTGAAGTAGAAATATCTGAGAATGTGTGATAGGTACAATTTGATAAGCTGTTTCTGCATTTTCAGAAATTATGTTTTTTCCCAAGGCTGTTTCTTGTCTTTATGGCACTTATTTTTAATTCAGTAGGACATAATAAATACAAGACATTGAGCCTAGACAAGAAAAATCAATATTCTGATGTATTTGTAGAAGAATCTGTCAGAGAACAAGAACTTGTAAGTCACTGCGAAGAAATGAGCACATTTGAAACAGGAATACTATTGGCTGGAGTTTTCTTGTCCTGCCTTTTCCCTCCACCCCTCTCAACATCAAAGAAGCACATAGATGGCTATATTAAGTATAAAACCGTTTGTCAATGGTTTAGGCTTCTTATTGACTAGCTCTGTCTTAATTATTAATCCATTTCTGTTAATTTAAGTATTTTTACGTGGTCTTGGCTTACCTAAGATTGGTGGACCTGTTACTCCTTTGGCGGGCTACATGGCATCTGTTCTTTGCAGGCTCTCTATGACTACATTTCCCTGAATTCTCCTCATCCTAATCCTGCCTCTCTTCCTGCCTCATTGGCCAGACAGTGTTTTATTCATCAACCAATAGGAGAAACGTATATACAGAAGGCCGTACCCCATCACTCTGGAAAAGTAATATGCATATGCAGTATTCATTCTCTCCTGTATTTTATTACATTGTAAGGCTGTTTCCTAATGTGTTACTCTACCTTTTAAAGTTAAACTTATTTTATTTGTAAACATTTGAGATTTTTTCTTTCCATTCATTTATTTAGCTCATAAATAAAGTCATGCACAATTATGATACAGAATACAGTATGTTCACAATGGCATGGCTAAATTAAACCAATTAACATGTTATATCACACATATTCATCATTTTTGTTTTGAGAACACTTAAAGTATACTATCTCACAACTTTTAAAATATAGCATATTGTTATCAACCATATTTATCATGCTCTCAGTAGACCTCAAGACTTCACAGAGTCCATGCCTCTTGTCCAACTGCAGTGTTATATCCTTAAACCAATCATTTCCCCATTGTTAAAAGACCCACATTGAAGACTAATAGCCACAATTCTGCTCTCTGTTCCCATAAGTTCATCATTTCTAGGTTACACATAAAATTGAAATTGTGTGACATTTGTCTTCCAGTAAAGTTAAACTTTTTAATAATGTATTTTTTCAAAGAAATTTTATATATACCATTTCTCTTTGTTTTACTGCTCTCAATCTCTCGTTACAGCTACTTTGTTCTCTCAAATACATCTTTATCTTCTATAATCTCTGGGTACTACACACGCAGACCTTTATTCCCAAATATAAAGCACAACATGATTAATCTGTATAGTGTTATTCATACACATCTAGTTTTAGTGTTGACCACAATTCTAGGAGATACAATCTCACAGCACATTTCCTTTTCCTCTGGTTCTTACAATCCTCCTACCCCTTCTGGCATGATGGCCTCTCAGCCTTGAGTGTAGGGGTTCTGTTGTAGATAGAGCTTTTCTATACCATTTTCCTCCTTAGACCAGTTTTTTTTTATTTTCAGAAAAATTTTAAAATATTATTTTTATTTATATCCATGTTCATGTATGTATTCATGCTCACATATGTATTGGATCCCTTGTAATTGGAGTCATAGGTGGTTGTGAGCTATAACACTCACGTGACAGGAACTGAATTCTGGTTTTCTGCTGTAGCAAAGCACTCTTAACTGCCGAGGCATCTCCTTAGCTTTACTCTTACCGGTTTTCAAAGCTATCATTTTCAGTTTATATGTTTTACAGGGCTGGATATTCAGCCTTGGATCTTGTATAAGCCACCTTAGAATTCTACCAATGAGTCAAATCCACAACCATTTTTAGAGACACAATCTGTCTATGTAGCCCAGCCAGTTTACATATTCAAACTTGTGTACACTACAATGGCTGAAATTAGTCACTATTTTGTAAAGACAATTTTGATGCCAAATCATTTGGTCAAATATGGTATGTCACAAAGAAGAATTAATATATAGGTGGTATTTTTTGGTGCCATTTTCCCCTACTGTCTTTTAACAACATTGTGCATTTCACAAATTAATACCTTATAGAATTCAGTTGTGCAAATGCATCAGGAGAATGCTCCATACTGAGAAACCCAAGACATACAGAGTAGGGCAGCAACTCTGTTAATGGCTGGGTACCCTGTGGTAAAGCAAATTCTAGGACGTCTTAGGGTTGGTTGGGATATTTGATATTGTTACAATGCTTCACCAAGCTAAAAGAGAAGATATTGAGCTAGAACTTAAGCCTCCTAAATCCTACCTGATGTATGACACTGTATCTCCCATGGACATTAGGCAAGTTTTTGTGAAAAAATTAAGTATATATCTCACAATGTTCATCTTAATGTACATTTAGGTGTTTTATTTCTCTATTTTTCCACCATCTATCTATGTATCTATGTATCTATGTATCTATGTATCTATCTATGTATCTATCTATGTATCTATGTATCTGTCTATCTATCTATCTATCTATCTATCTATCTATCTATCTATCTATCTATCTTTCTATTATCTGTATCTTTCTATCTGTGCCAAATGTAAAAATTGAGAGATATGTTAAAAGTCTTAGAAAGGCCTACTATTGATAAGATGAAATCTTCAGATAGACATACTACTAATAAGATAGAAGCTTTATAAAGACTTACTAATGAAAATAAGAAAAATTTGACTGGCAAGACATAAGACCTAGAAAGACTTGTTAATGAAGATAAGAAAAATCATCAGACATAGACAGAGGAATTTAGAAAAGAAATTAACATACTTCCTCATGGTGAAACTGAAGAGGGATGGCCCAAGGTTATTAGAAAAAAGACCTTAATTTACCCTGTTATTATACAAGAGCTACCAGGAGACGATAGGCACCCTTGAGGTTATGAAGAGTTTAAATGGAATCATTTAGAAATAGTATATTTGAGGAGATTTAAGGAAGTGGTCATTTCATATGGTATGCATTTGCAAAAGCTAGGGCCACAGAACATGAAAAATGTCTAGAGGTATGGATATTTCCCTAGATCAGCATCTCAATGGAGGCCAATATGCTGAGTAGCAATGACAGTGTGAATTAGATGACCACACATTGGCCCTATTTCACTAAGCAGCCTTAAATGTTTTGGATAAGGTTGAAGAATCTTGAAGGAAGTCTTAGTCATTTATTAAAATTACACAATGTCCAAAATAAGCATTTATTGTTTTTGTTTTTTTTTTCAAAGATTAACTTCATTTGTAAATAGAATACTATCAGATCCAGAAGTCAGACAAATATTGATTGGATCTTTGGCTTTTGAAAATGAAAATTCAAAATATAATAGGATGAGTAGGCCTGTAAAGGCATGATCCACACTGATAGATGAATGGTTTAGAAATACAGCTAATATTGGATCTCATTCTTATGATGCTGCTTTGTAATGAGAAATAATTTCAGAAATTTTAAGAAATATCATAACAGCAGATGCTTTTACTGTAGTATACCAAATCATTTAAATCAGTATGGTAGTTTCTCAAGAAAATGGGAATCAGTCTACCTCAAGACCCAGGAATTTCACTCTTAAGCATATACCCAAAGGATGCACAATCATACCACAAGGACATCTGTTCAAGTATGTTCATAGCAGCAGTATTTGTAATAACCAGAAAATGGAAGCAACCTAAATGTCCCTCCGCTGAAGAATGTATAAAGAAAATGTGGTACATTTACACAATGGAGTACTACTCAGCAGAAAAAAATGAAATCTTCAAATTTGCAGGCAAATTGATAGAACTCTAAGAAACCATATTCATTGAAGTAACCCAGACACAGAAAGACAAACATGGTATATACTCACTCATAATTAGATGTTAGACAGAGAGCAAAGTATAACCAGCCTACAATCCACAACCCCCAGAGAAGCTAAAAAACAAGGAAGACCCTAAGAGAGACACACATGGTACCTCACAGAAGGGGAGAGGGACAAGATCTTCTGAACAAATTGGGAGCAGAGGGCAAGTGGAGGGGGAGGTAGGAGAAAGAGGAGGGGAGGAGGTAAAGAGGGAGAACATGAGAGATCAGGATGATTGAATTGGGGAAGAATAGAGAAGGAGAGCAAGAAAAGAGACACCTTAATGAAGGGAGCCATTATAGGTTTAAAGAGAAAGCTGGCAGAAGAGAAATGTTCAGGGATCCACAAAATGACCCCAACTAAGAATCTAAGCAAAGGTGGAGAAGCTACCTTAAATGTCCTTTCCTTATAGTGAGATTGATGACTACTTTAAATGCCACCCTAAAGCCTTCATCCAGTAGCTGATGGAAGCAGAAGCAGAGACCCACAGCTACACACTGAGCGGAACTCCTGGAATCCAGTTGTAGAGAGAGAGGGAGGAGTGATGAGCAAAGGTGTGAAGACCGTGCTGGGGAAACCCATAAAAACAGCCCAGCTGAGCAAGTGGAAGTTCATGGACCCCAATCTGATTTCTGGGGAACCAGCAGATGACCAAAACAGGCCCCCTAAACGTGGGTGTCAGTTGGGAGGCCTGGGCAGTCTATGTGGCCTTTGGCAGTGGAAGCAGTATTTATCCCTAGTGCATGGATGGACTTTGGGAGACCATTCCCTATGGAGGGATGCTCTCTCAGCCTAGACACATGGGGGAGGGCGTAGGTCCTTCCCAAATTATGTATCAGACTTTGATGATCCATCACAGGAGGTCTCATCCTCCCTGGGGAGTGAATGGTTGTGGAATGGGGGTTTGTGGGGGGGCATGGGAGGACAGGAGGGAGAGGGAACTGGGATTGGTATGTAAAATAAGATTGTTCTAAATTTAAATAAAATTTTATTAAAAGAAGAAATTATAGGTTTATTGGACACAGGTTCAAATGTAACAATAATTTCACTAAAATCTCGACATCATGATTGGCCTCTTCCGGCAGTCCATGGAATGCCAAGTTAGATGCATTATCAGTTTAATCTCTTTTGTTTTTTTTCACTAGAAATTTGGTTAGTATGAGTTCTAAGATGCAAGTTTTAGAAGAACTTAAAAAAAGAGTTCATAGAGATATTCAGACCCAGACAGAGGAATGTGGTGGTGAGTGAATTTCAGCATTGCATTGTAAGTTTAGAGAGAAACAGCCTAAGGTTTCCAAACAACCAAATTTAATTCATCCCGTCACCTTACAGGAACAACTGACAAATGATAGATATTTTCAAGGCTGTGCAAAATTTAAATAGACTCCTTTGGAAATGTTAGACTCAAGGAGATTCAAGAATGTGTTAGTCACATAAAGCATGCATTCGCTTTTTGTGAAGGAGATGTTAAAAGTGTGGTCAACTTGTATCAGAGGTATCCCTTAAGACTCAAGATATTTGGTTACAATAGTTTTTATTATTATTATTTTTTAAATTTAAATTAGAAACAATCTTATTTCACATATCAATTCCAGTGTTCTGTGTTCCCATCCTCTCCCATGTTCTAACCCCCATCACATGCCCCATCTTCTCCCCAGGGAGGGTGAGGCCTTCCATGGGGGAAATCATCAAAGTCTGTCACATCATTTGGCACAGGGCCTAGGCCCTTCCCCATTTATCGAGGCTGAGATAGTATCCCTGCATAGGGGAATCAGCTCTCAATGTCCATTTGTGCACCAGGGATAGATACTTGTTCTGCACCAGAGGCCCCATAGGCTTCCTAGGCCTCCTAACTGTCACTACTTTTAGTTGGCCTGGTTCAGTCCTATGCTGATTCGCCAGCTGTCTGACTGGGATCCATGGGCTCCCACTTGCTAAAGTCATTTGTTTCTGTGGGTTTCCCTAACATAGTCTTGACACCTTGGCTCACCACTCCTCCTTCTCTACCACTGTATTCCAGGAGTTTTGTTTACCTGTGGGTGTCTGCTTTTGCTTCCATTAGCTACTGGGTGAAGGCTCTAGGACGCCATTTATGGTCCTCATCAATCTCATTATAGGGGAAGGGCATTTAAGGTAGCCTCTCCACTATTGCTTAGATTCTTATTTGGTGTCATCTTCATGGATCCCTGGACATTTCCCTCATGCCAGATTTCTTTTTAAACCTATAATGGCTCCTCTACTAAGGTATCTTTTTTCTTGCTCTCTTCTAGTTCTTCCCCCAACTCAACCTTCCTGATCTGTCATGTTCTCCACCTCACTTCTTTTCTCTCCTCCTCTTTCTCCTTCCTCCTCCCCCCTCTCCCATGCTCCCAATTTGCTCAGTAGATGAGAGATAATAGGAACATATCTAAACATGATAAATGTTACAGAAATATTGAAGCCTGGTGCTCACTTACAAAGAAAGGCCTGGTGGAAAGGTCAGGCTAAGACCATTGAACAACAGAGAAGGACTAGAGGTGTAGAAGTCTCCCAAGATCAGTTTCTTGGAGAGAGAGACTATGGTACAGAAGCAACTTTTATATGATGATCACGCCCTGGCTTTATGCCATAGAGTATCTTTGAATGTTTTCCACAGAATAATAGGAGTAGCAAATAAATTGAGTCATTTGTTGAAGTTATACAAATCTTCATGGATTTGTTATAAAGATTGTTTTCAGCAGTAAATAGAATGATACCAAATTCAGAAGCTAGGGAAATGACAATTAAATCTACGGCTTTTGAAAAATGCTAATGCACAATGCCAAAGGGTAATTAGGCCATTAATGGAAAGATCAGTACCCATGGAGGAATGGATCCAAGACACAATCAATATTGAATCTCCTGACCCTGATGATGCTTTAATAGGACAGTCGATTTTCAGAGGTTTGAAGAAAAGCGAAAATGTTAAGTGTTTCAATTATGGCAAACAAGATCACTTACAAAGGGATTGTAAACAGAGTATTCTGGCAAGCAATGTTTTTCTCTAAGCGTAATTGAATCCTAATACCCCTCCCTTTGGATTAATGCAAAAGGTGTGGCACAGGTAGGCATTGGATTATTGAATGGAGATCACCAAGAGACAGTCAAAGTTACACTTTGCTGTTGGTAGAATCCTTGAGTGGTCTCATACAGGCCCCCCATGTCAAACTCAGTTCAGTAACTTCCTGTAACCATGGAGGAAACTCCTTCCTAGAGCAATTAAAGCACCCAATGCCTATGGTAAGAAACCATACTGCTCTGGATACTAGAAAAGCTATAGGAGATATAATAAAATATTCAGGAGGTAAACAAAAGCCACATTCAGATTCAAATTGGAATAATGAAGAGTGGTCCTGTAGTTATTGAGATTGAGATTCCAGGTTCTTTCTCTGCATCTATCAGTCTTTGCTGAATAAAGGACCACAAAAGCCTTCCTCAGATTTTTCTTTGAGAACTTGTGGGCTACAGACAATCTTCCGTTTCAGCTTATCATTTCATAACTTCTATGCACACAATGGTTTCTCTGGACAATTCCTTGGATGTCTGGGAAATGGGAATGACTGAATGTGTGAAAGTCACTTGGTGGAGTTCTATGTGTGTTACCGCCTGCATTCATTTCTTCAGGTTCCTAAAAAGGTGTAAATATTAAGTGACAATGTTTGTATGTATTCTTGCAGAATAAGAGGGAAGTATACTGTATAAAACATGGTGGGCTCAGGAAGACCTGTGTGTTCTGTGTTCTTTGCACTACAAACTGTTGGTCCTACAAATACAGTGGCTGTATTTGTAGGGAAGAAGGGTAATTAAAAACACCCAAGAAAGCATTTCATCACTCGCATTACGAATATCAACATAATAATGAGAGATATGGTAAAACCCCAATGCTGCTCTTGTACTACAGAGCAAAGTCAGAGGTCCCATGTTATCCTTCCTCTATGCTACTAATTTTCTTTTCAGCATTCTCTCTCTCCCCTCATCCATTTCTGATAAAATCTTCTCCTAGATAACAGTCTTATTTGAGAGTGACTATATCATGAATAATTAATTACTGCTCTGAGTGCTGAGAGAAAGAGCAATAGCTCCAGTGTTCTCTCCTGAAGGCCCCCTCCCCCAGTGGTCCTTTCCAGAGTAAGTAAAAGAGCACCACACACCCCTGTTCCTTCAGGATCAGTTTCTCACTCTCCTCAGGTGATACTCACTGGCTTCTGGATTCTTATTTCTTTTGGTAGAGCACCAAGTACGAATGAGGAAGACAAGGAAGACAAAAATCATGAAAACTGACAGGCTAATAAGAACGTGCAGGAGCCCTTGATTATCTGACGGAAGATGTGAATTTATTAAGACACATGTTAGGGACCCTGCAGTAAATTGCTTTATATTTACTGCTTAATAGATAATCAATCTAATATTTGTATAGGATGAGATAATACTATACAATATAGCATAACACTATAACAGAGCAATATAATATGACTATTCTATGCTAAATGCACACAGTATTAAATAACTCCTACTGTTCTTTCCTAAGACCCATATTGATGCTTCTCTCAATCTCAGCAGGAAATTTGTATCTATAACAGTAGGAAATAAATACAGATTCCCACACTGAGCAATGGTGCAAAGAATGAGACTATGCAATGAATGACTTTATTTTTTTTCCTTTTTTATTAGAAAGAAAATTATTTTACATGTCAATCCCAGTTCCCTCTCCCTCCCTTCCTCCCCTGCCCCCCCAACTAACACCCTACCCATCCCATACCCTTTCTGCTCCCCAGGGAGGGTGAGGCCTTCCATAGGGGGTCTTCAAAGTCTGTCATATTCTTTGGGATAGGGCCTAGGCCAACCCCCTTGTGTCTAGGCTCAGGTAGTATCCCTCTGTGTGGGGTGGGCTCCTAAAGTCCATTCCTATGCTAGGGATAAGTACTGATCCACTACAAGGGGCCCCATAGATTTCCAAGGTCTCCTCACTGACACCCACATTCAGGGGGACTAGATCAGTCCCATGCTGGTTTCTCAGCTATCAGTCTGGGGACCAAGAGTTCTCCCTTTTTCAGGTCAGCTGTTTCTGTGGGTTTCACCAGCCTGGTATAGTCCCCTTTGCTCATCAGTCCTCCTCTGCAGCTGGATTCCAGTTCAGTTAAAGGTTTAGTTGAGGGTTTCTGCTTCTACTTCCACCAGCTGCTGGATGAAGGCTATATCATGGCAGATGAATTAGTGATCAATCTCATTATCAGTAGAGGGCATTTAAGGTAGCCTCTCCTCCGTTGCTGAGATAGTTAACTGGTGTCATCTTTGTAGCTCTCCAGACATTTCCCTAGTGCCTGATTTCTCTTTGAACTTATAATGTCTCCCTCTATTATATTATCTCTTATCTTGCTCTCTTCTGTTCTTCTCCCAACTCAACCTCCCTGTCCCATGTCTTCCTCACCCCTCCTCTTCTCCCCTTCTCATTCTCCTAGTTCCCTCTCTCCTCCCAAAAACTTTTATAAAATAAAAATAACATGATCTAACTTTGTTAGAAAATGTGTAGAAAATTTAATGAAATTTGCAAATGAATCATCAAACCCCCCAAATTTGGCAACATCTTGCATAAGTAAGGAGTACAGCTACTGACTTGGAAATATATATGGGCCAGCTTGATGTCTCAAAAGATAAAGGCTCTTGCTGCCAAGCCTAACTCTCTGAATCCATGGCCAGGACACACATGTTAAGAGGAAATAATTGATTCCAGCATGATGTTCTATGGCTTCCACATGTGTGCCATAGTATAGACACAATACACACACACACACACACACACACACACACACACACACACACCCCTAAAATAAATGCAAAAATTGAAAAAGTAAATAGAATGTTTAAAACTTGTTAAAATAGAAGAATGAGTGAGCTTAGATCCGATATTATATATTCTGACAGGTAGATAAGGAAACTAAACAAAAATACAATGCAGAAAATGACTGGATATTTTGAAACAACCTAAATACCAAATTATTATCAGTCATAATAATTCAAGAAAGTGTAAAGAAATATAGAGGTTTACTTGGGTGTGTAAGGTAAATAACTAATAAGAGTTTAGGTGGTGGGATGAATACAATTAAAATATATTGTATGAAATTCTCAAAGGATTTCTAAAATACTAGAAAAAAGAGAGAATTAACAGAACCAATAAAAATAAGCAGAGAAACTTATTTAGAGAAGAAAGTATAGAACATTATTGAAATTGAGTAAAATAACATGGTCAGGTCCAAGAAAAGTTAAAAGACACAAAAGAAATTCAGTCCAAATAATCATGACCACAGAGCATACTATTATCACAAGAGATCCTGAAATCAGAGTGATAAAAGAAGCAAAGAGCACATGAAGATTTCCAATACTGCACACGGCAGACTTCTGAGCAAAGACCTACAGGGCACGAGAGACCAGGATGCTGTATTCAATGAGATGAGTGGAAAATCCCTGCTTATAAATGGCAGTCAGCAACACTGTCCTTCACAAATGGAGATGATGAATTTCTCAGAAAAACCATAGCAGGCCAGTTCATCAACATAAGCACAGGAAATGCTGTGTCGATCTTCAAGCTGGAAGGAAAAGTCTGCTAACGAGCTACATGACAACATCTTATGTTGAAAAAGCAAAGTAGTTCACTGAAAAGTCAAAATTAGAGATTGCATAGTATTGGCAGTATATAAATTCTATTTGCAGCGCAGATATTTGAAGAAAGAAGTAACAATCTCAATGATCTGTCAAGTGAATTGCATAATTAAAGCATCAAAATCTCAAAATATGGGGGCTAGGGAGATGGCTCAGAGGTTAAGAGCACTGACTGCTCTTCCAGAGGTCCTGAGTTCAATTCCCAGCAACCACATGGTGGCTCACAAAATCTCAAAATATGTGGGGGAGGTCATGAGAGAGTGTAGCAAAAGCAATTCTTTTTATTATTATTTAAAAAAATGATTATCTACCAGGTGTTTTGGCCCACACTTTTAATCATAGCACATGGGTGACAGAGGCAAGTGAATATCTAAATTCATGGCAGCATGGTCTGTGAAGTGAGTTCTAGGATCACCAGGTCTACTTGGGGAAACCATATCTCAAAAAAAACCCCACAAAAATAGATTAGCCAATCAAAGTTGATGCCTAACTTAGCCAGAGCCAGTGTCTGGGACGATGCTGTCTAGAATTGAGAGGCAGGTATCCAGGGACCTATTTTGAAGTTTGAGCACTTACCAACAAGCCACTCAGAACCCCTTGCTCACACCCCATGATGCTGTTCTCTTGTTGGAATGAAACCTAGCTATTGTGATGAATAATAGTAACTCAAGGTTGCCAAGGCCATGGCAACAGCCCCACATCCATCAACCAGCCCAGGTATCCCAGGGGCTGTTTCCGGTTCCGGTTCTACGGCCCTGCACGGGGTCATATGACACCAGGGGTCTGCTCACCAGATCTGAACTCGGAGGTGGGATCCAACACACCCAGAATCTGCCGTGGCCCCGGTAGTAGTCCAGCCTATATCCACGAGAAGAGGACAGATATCAGAGTATTGGAACTATTTGCATCTACCAGAAGGAACCTTGGTCTCATACCCACCAGGAGAGGATGAGACTCTTGCTACACCCACCAGAAGAAAGGATGGGAAGAAAACAATATAAAAGCACATTCAACAACAGAAAAACCAATCCGACACCACCGGAGACTAGGAACCATACACCAGCAAGACTAGAACATCACAATGCAGATGAAGCAGAAGAGAATGACCTTAAAAACATCATGAAAATGATAGAGGGCCTCCAAGAGGACATGAGAAAACCCCTTAAAGAAATGGAAGAAAAAACAAACCAAAAAATACAAGTTATCAACAAATCTCTGGATTTGTTGCTGGAGAGGGTGTGGAGAAAGGGGAACACTTCTTCACTGCTGGTAGGAGTGCCAACTTGTACAACCACTTTGGAAATCAGTATGGCGACTCCTCAGGTAAATGGGAATCAGTCTACCACAAGATCCAGCGATTTCACTTTTAGGCATATACCCAAAAGAAGGACATTCATACAGCCAGAGTGAGTGCCAGGATAGGCTCCAAAGCTACACAGAGAAACCCTGTCTCAAAAAACCAAAAAAAAAAAAAAAAAAAGAAAGCAGTGCTAAGAGGAAATCATAGCACTAAGGGCCCACAGGAAGAAACAGGAGAATAATCACACTAGAGAATTAACAGCACAACTGCAAGCTTTAGAACACAAAGAAGCCAATACAACCTGGAGGAGCAGATGCCAGGAAATAATCAAATTGAGGGCTGAAATCAATGAAGTGGAAACTGGAGAACAATACAAGGAGTCAATATAAAGAAGAGTTGGTTCTTCGAGAAAATCAACAAGATAGACAAACCTTTATCCAAACTTACCGAACGGCAGAGAGTGAACATGTAAATTAATAAAATCAGGAATGAAAAGGGGGACATAACAACAGACACAGAGAAAATCCGGAGAATCATCAGGTCATACTTTGAAAACCAGTATTCCTTAGAATTTGAAAATCTGAAGGAAATGGACAATTTTCTAGACAGATTTCACTTACCAAAATTAAATCAAGAACAGATAAGCAACTTAAATAGACCTATAACTCCTAATGAAATAGAAGCAGTCATCAGAATTCTTCTAACCAAAAAAGCCCAGGGCCAGAATTCTACCAGAAATTCAAGGAACAGCTAATACCAATTCTCTTCAGAATATTCCACATGATAGAAGCAGAAGGGTCATTGCCAAACTCTTTTTACAAGGTTTCAATTACCTTGATACCCAAGGCCCACAAAGACACAACTAAGAAAGAGAACTACAGACCAATATCTCTCATGAACATTGATGCAAAAATACTCAATAAAATACTGGCAAATTGCATCCAAGAACACATCAGAGAAATCATCCACCATGATCAAGTAGGCTTCATCCCAGTGATGCAAAGATGGCTCAACATATGAAAATCCATCAATGGAATCCAGCATATAAACAGACTGAGGAAAAAAAAAACCATGATCATCTCACTAGATGCCGAAAAAGCCTTTGACAAAATCCAACACCCCTTCATGATAAAGGCCTTGGAAAAATCAGGGATAACAGGAACATACCTTAATATAATAAAACCAATATACAGCAAGCTGACAGCCAACATCAAATTAAATGGAGAGAAACTCAACTCAATTTCTCTAAAATGTGGCACAAGACAAGGCTGCCCACTCTCTCCAAACCTCTTCAATATTGTCCTTGAAGTTCTAGCTACAGCAATAAGACAACAAAAGAAGATCAAGAGGATACAAATTGGAAAGGAAGAAGTCAAACTTTCACTATTTGCAGATGATATGATAGTCTACATAAGTGACCCAAAAAAAACTACCAGGGAACTCCTACAGCTGATAAACACCTTCAGCAAAGTGGCAGGATACAAGATTAACTCAAAAATATCTATATACAGATGACATACTCGTGAAGAAAGAAATCAGAGAAACATCACCCTTTACAATTGCCACAAACAACATAAAATACCATGGGGTACCACTAACCAAAAAAGTGGAAGTCCTGTACTGTATGAATTTTGAGCCTCTAAAGAAAGAAATTAAAGAAGATACCAGAAAATGGAAAGATCTCCCATGCTCTTGGATAGGAAAGGTCAACATAGTAAAAATGGCAATCTTGCCAAAAGCAATCTACAGATTCAATGCAATTCCCATCAAAATCCCAACACAATTCTTCACAGACCTTGAAACAACAATTCTCCACTTTATATGGAAAAACAAAAGTCCCAGAATAGCCAAAACAACCCTGTACAATAAAGGATCTTCTGGAGGCATGAGTATCACTAACTTCAAGCTCTATTACAGAGGTATAGTCCTGAAAACAGCTTGGTTTTGGCACAAAAATAGACAGGTAGACCAATGGAATATAGTCGAAAACCCTAATATTAACCCACACACTTATGAACACCTGATTTTTGACAAACAAGCTAAATTTGTACCATATAAAAAAGAGAGCATCTTCAACAAATTGTGCTGGCATAACTGGATGCTGGCATGTAGAAGACTTCAAATAGATCCAAGTCTATCGCCATGCACAAAATTTAAGTCCAACTGGATCAAAGACCTCAACATAAATCCAGCCACACTGAACCTATTAGAAGACATATTGGGAAATACCCTTGAGTTAATTGGTACAGGAGACTGCTTCCTGAATATTACACCAGTAGTACAGACACTGAGATCAACAATTGATAAATGGGACCTCCTGAAACTGAGAAGCTTCTGTAAAACAAAGGACACAATCAGCAAGACAAAACGGCAGCCCACAGACTGGGAAAAGATATTCACCAACCCCACATCTGACAGAGGGCTGATCTCCAAAACATACAAAGAACTCAAGAAGCTAGTCTCCAAAACACCAAACAATCCAATTAAAAAGTGGGGAACAGAACTAAATAGACAATTCTCAATAGAGGAATCTAAAATGGCTAAAAAACACATCAGAAAGTGTTCAACATCCTTAGCCATCAGGGAAATGGAAATCAAAACTACTCTGAGATACCATCTTACTCCTGTCAGAATGGCTAAAATCAAAAACACCAATGATAGTTCATGCTGGAGAGGATGTGGAGAAAGGGGAACACTTCTCCACTGCTGGTGGGAGTGCCAACTTGTACAGCCACTTTGGAAATCAGTATGGCGACTCCTCAAGAAAATGGGAATCAGTCTACCACAAGACGCCGCAATTCCACTCTTAGGCATATACCCAAAAGAAGCACATTCATACAGCAAGGACATCTGTTCAACCATGTTCATAGCAGCACTATTTGTAATAGCCAGAAACTGGAAGCCGCCTAGATGCCCCTCAACTGAAGAATGAATAGAGAAAATGTGGTACATTTACACAATGGACTACCACTCATCGGAAAAAAAAACAATGGAATCTTGAAATTCTCAGGCAAATGGAACTAGAAGAAACCATTCTGAGTGAGGTAACCCAATCACAATAAGACAAACGTTGTATGTACTCACTCATATGCAGATTTTAGACATAGAATAAAGGATTACCTGCCTACAATCCACACTGCCAGAGCAGCTAGTAAACAAGGAGAACTTTAAGAGAGACATATGCTCCCCTGGAGAAGGGGAAAGGGTCAAGATCCCCTGAGCAAATTGGTAGCACAGGAAGAGGGGAAGGGAACTAGGAGAATGAGAAGGGGAGAAGAGGAGGGATGCAGAGGACATGAGGGAGCAGAAAGGTTGAGTCAGGGGAAGAATAGAAGAAAACAAGAATGAAGATACCATAATAGAGGGAGACATTTTAGGTTTACAGAGAAATCAGGCACCAGGGAAATATCTGGAGATCTACAAAGATGACACCAGCTAACAATCTAAGCAACAGAGGAGAGGCTACCTTAAATGCCCTCCCCTGATAATGAGATTGATGACTGACTTCTATGCCACCTGATAGCCCTCATCCAGCAGCTGGTGGAAGTAGAAGCAGACACCCACAACTAATCATTGAACTGAATTGGAATCCAGATGCAGATGAGTGAAGAGCAAAGGGGTCCAGGCCAGACTGGTGAAGCCTACATAAACAGCTGACCTGAACATCAGGGAACTCTTGCTCACCAGACTGATAGCTGGGATATCAGAATGGGAATGATCCAGACCCCAAGAACACCGGTTTCAATGAGGAGACCTCAGAAATCTATGGGACCTCCTGTAGTAGTTCAGTACTTATCCCTAGCATAGGTGTGGACTTTGGGAGCCCATTCCATATAGAGGAATACTCCCTGAGCCAAGACACATGGGGGTGGGCTTAGTCCCTATCCTAAGGATATGATAGACTCTGATGACACTCTATGGAAGGCCTCACCCTTCCTGGGGAGCAGAAAGGATATGTGATAGGTAGAGTTTTAGTTGGGGGTGGTGGTAGGGGAGGAAGGGAGGGAGAGGGAACTGGGATTGACATGTCAAACAATCTTGTTTCTAATTCAAATAAAAAAAATCTCCAAAAAAAGAACTCAATGTTTTAAGGATGGGCTCCCTTGCTTAGCAGATGTACCCTGGACTAAGAAATCTGGAAAAAAACTCATTGTGGATAATCTATCTCCTTCCATTGGCCTGGCCATCTGACCACCCTATCTCTGTTCGTTCTCTGTACAGTAGAATCAGAGCTCACCTACTTAAGGTCAAGTCATGTACCAATACCCACCAAGGAATCCAGGACAGAGCCAGCCTCCCAAGGTAATATTACCACCCCATTATTCTACACCCTTCATTTCCAGTAGGACTCACCAGTCCACACAAGCTTTAGGAGTAAAGACAACATTTTGCTGCTTCATCTGACAGAATGTAAAGCCAAAATAAAACCTACAGGATGTAGCGAGAGGCTTGAAGCATCTACCTGACCACAGAATAGAAATTTCACCAGCAGAGCACATCCACCCTCACACACACAATTATTGGCTTTTTTTTTCCAGGCAGGGCTTCTATGTAGCCCTAGCTATCCTGGAATGAATTGTAGTCTTGGCTTTCAGTGAATTCACAGATCTACCTTAGAGTGCCTCCCAAGTTCTTGAAGTAAATCTTTGTTCCCCCATACAAGACCCCATAAATGACTCCTTATTTACTATGGCCTCAGAGGGGCACAGCTTTCTGGAAATTGTGCAGACTTCAGCTCTTCCGCCATGGCATTTACCGTGACTATGACTGAGTTGCATCCTGGGCCCAACACCTTTTATTCCAAGTAATCAAATTTGATCATTGTACTAAAGTTTTGCATGTTGGTCCTTTTTAAATCTGAGACACAATTCCTCCTTTGGTGTTCTGTGAAATATGTCCAATGAATAATATTCATGTCATGACAGTCATCCTAATATGTCAGTCAAAATGACTAAGCTAGTAATAATCCATGTCAAGTTATAATCACTCATTTTCTTACTTGATTAATTGTGTGTTTTTTAAATAATAAAATTCCACTTATTTTCAGAAATCAAAGAAATAAAGCAAGTATATATTTGCTTTAATTGAAATTTGTTTTAAGACTTAGCATTCACATTGTTTAAAAATTTTATTTTAAATTATGTGTGAATGTATGCCTGTAAGTGCTAGTGTCTAGTAAGGCCAGAAGAGGGCATTGATTGAATTCCCTGGAGCTGGAGTCTCAGGCAGTTGTGAGCCTCCCAGTGTGGGCATTGAAACTGAAATTGGATCCTCTGAAAGTTCAGAACACATTCTTAATCTCTGAAAGACCTCTAGCCCTGTACATTGACCACTCCTAGCCCCAAATCCCATATATATATATATATATATATATATATATATATTCTGTTGTATTGTTTCACTCCATTGTTGAGTCATTGACATAGAAATTTCTGAGGACATTTAATCTATACAATTTGGCAAGTTGTTTTGCATTTTTCAGCCCCTTTTCATTTTACAAGGCTAGTTCCTGATTTTATAGCACTTGCTCTTTATTTCAGTATGACAGATGAATTTAATAACAATTAACCTAGATGAGAAACATCAATATTCCCTTCTTAATTTAATTTTTTTATTTATTTTACACACAATCACAGTTTCCCCTCCCTCCTTTCCTCCTATTCCCCTCACCTCTCCCCACTCCATGACCCACCAACTCCACAGAAATTGTAAGGACGCCCATGGGAGTTAACAAAGCCTAGCACAACAATCTGAGGCAGGACCAATTCCCTCTTCCCTGCATCAAGGCTGAGCAAGGCATCCCACCATGTGGAATGGGCTCCAAAAATCCCACTCAGGTGCCTGGGATAGACACTGGGCCCACTTCCAGGGGACCCACAAACGTAACAAGCTACACAACTGTTTCCTACATGCAGAGGTCCCAGGTTGCTGCCATTCAGGCTCCCCAGCTGTTGGTCTGGCATACATGAGCTCCCATGAGCTTTGGTCAGCTGTCTGTGTGGATTTCCCTATCAGGATCTTGATCCCCTTGGCCATATAATCCCTCCTCCCTCTCTATGACTGGACTCCCTTCCCTCCCCTGCTCAGTTATTGTCATATTATAGTCCCCGCATTTATTCAGATCTATATATTTTATCTCCATTTCCCCAACAAGATGCATATTGCCGCTAGTCCTGTAGTCTATACTTAACCTCTGTATCTATGGGTTGTAGCTTTTTTAAAATAATTTTTTATTTAAAGTAAAAAAATATTATTTGTATACCAATCCCAATTCCCCCTCTATCCAATTCTCCCATGCCCCCCTTTAGCCCCCCCCATCCCACCACTATCCACTCCCCAGGAAGTATGAGGCCTCCTATGGAGGATCAACAAAGTCTGTCACATCATTTGGGGCAGGGTCTAGGCCCTCCCCCATGTATATAGGCTGAGAGAGCATCCCTCCATAGGGAATGGGATCCCAAGGTCCATTCGTACACTAGGGATAAATACTGGTTCTACTGCCAGAGGCCTCATACATTGCCCAGGCCTCCCAACTGACACCCACATTCAGGGATCCTGGTTCTATCCTATGCTGGTTCCCCAGCTGTCATAGTGGGGTCTGTGATCTCCCTCTTGCTCAGGTCAGCTGTTTCTGTGGGTAGAAAGGCAGGGTGTAGGGTTGTAGCTTTGTTATCATTGACTTAACCGCTAACATCAACATATAAGCAAATACATACCATATTGTCTTTCTGTGTCTGGGTTATTTCACTCAGAATGATTTTTTTCTAGTTCCATCCATTTACTTGTGAATTTTGTGACAGCTCCTGTTTTGGACTGATTAATAATTTACTGTGTATATATACAATATTTTCTTTATCCATTCTTCTGTTGAAGAACATCTATGTTGTTTCCAAAATCCAGCTATTATGAATAGAGCATCAGTGAACTTACCTGAGCCAGCATCTCTGTGGTAGGATGAAAAGTACTTGGGTATATGCCAAGTATCTTGTGGTGTATTGATTTGCATCCTCCTGAAGAACCAACATTCCGATTTCCTCAGTGGCTGTACAAGTTAGCACTCCCATCAGAAATAGATGAGTGTTTTCTTGGATTCACTGCCTCGCCAGCATGAGCTGTCACTTGCTTTATTGATCTTAGCCATTCAGATAGTTGTAATATGAAATCTTAAAGTAATTTGCTTTGCATATCACTAATGGCTATGTATTTGAAATAGTTCTATAAGTGATTTGCAGCTACTTCAGATATCTCTTTGGAGAATTCTCTGCTTATCATATCCGTGCCTCATCTTAAAATAGGGTTGTTTTCTTGGTATCTATTTTTTTCTGAGTTCTTTATAGATGTTGGATACTAGACCTTTATTTGATGTGGTGTTGGCAAATTCCCTTTCCCATTCTCTAGGCTGCTGCCTTTTCTGAATAACTGTATCCGAGTCTTGCTGAAGGTTCTGATTCACGAGATCCTACTAACCAATTGTTTCTCTTTGTGGATGTATTATTGATGTTCTGTTCAGAAAAGCATTTCCTATGCCAATGTGTCTAAATGTATTCTCCAGTTTCTATTCTGTCACCTTCAGTGTGTCTGTTCTTATTTTTGAGGTCTTTGACTCATTTGCCGTTGAGTTTTGTGCAAGGTGGTAAGTGTGGGTCCATTTACATACTTCTATATTCACTCATCCAGTTTGACAACGACCAGTTTTGGAGATGCTGCCTTGTTTCCAGAGTGTGTGTTGGACTTCCTAAGCAAATAAGTGATGTATATAGCTGCCTGGAGTTATGTATGGGTCTGCAAGTTGATTCAGTTGATGAATGTGTGTGTCTTTGTACCAATACCATGGTGTGCATATTACTAAAGCTCTGTAGTACAGTTTGAAAGCAGGCATGGTGACACTTCCAGCAGTTCTTTCATTGTTCAATGTTGTTTTAGCTATTCTGTTGTTTTGTATGTGTGTGTTTGTGTGTGTGTGTGTGTGTGTGTGTGTGTGTGTGTGTGTGTATGTGTGAGTGTGTGTGTGTGTGAGTGTGTGTGTGTTCACATTTGTGACTGAAACATTTCCTCTTGTGATCTGTATAGAATTGTGTTAGAATTTGAATGGTGACTGCATTAAGTCTCTGGATGACTTTTGTAGGGTGTCCACTTTTTTCTATTTTACTCCTACTGATCCATGAACATGTGTGATCTTTCCATCCTCTGATATTTCTTCAACAAAGTAGTGGTTTTAAAATCATACAAGTTTTTCAATTGCTTGGTTAGAGGTACTCGAAGACATTTGGTGTTACTTGGATATATTGTGAAACATGTAGTTTCCCCAAGCTCCTTTTCAATCCATTTTACATTTGTATTTGTGAATTTTTTGTCAGTTATCGTCATTTCCCTGTGTAATTTTTGGGTCAGTTATGTAACCCATCCTGTCATCTGCAAACATATAGTTATTGCTTTCTCACTTCATTTTGTATCACTTTTTGTTCTTCTTTGTCTTAATGGTCTAGGCAAGACTTTAAGCACTAAGTTGAACATGTATGTAGAGAGTGGAAAAGTTTGTCTTTTTCCCTGATTTTACTGGAATTGCTTTGCATTTCTCTCCATTTAAGTTGACCTTGTCTATGGGCTGTCTTTAGAATGCCTTTGTCATGTTAAGGTATGACTCTTAGATTCCCCCAAATCTCCAAGACTTTATTATAAAACTATGTTGGATTTTGCCAAGGGACTCTTCTGCATCTCATGAGATGATCCTGTGTCTTTTGTCTTTGTTTATATGTTGGACCAAATTTATCAACTTCCATACGTTTAGGCATCCTTTATGTCTGGATGGGAGTCTATATGATCATAGTGGATGAGCTTTCTGATATGTTCAGGATTAACTTTGCTTTATTTTGTATATATTTGCATCCCGTTTTAATAAAGTAATTTGGTCACCAATTTTATTCTTGTTGGAACATATTGTGGTTTGTGTATCAAGGTAACTGTGACCTAAGAAATTAACCGTTTGATATTCCCTTTGTTTATATTTTGTGAAATAATTTAAGAATATCGGAATTAATCCTTATTTGAGATTCAGGTAGAATGCTGTGCTAAATCCAAATGGTACTGGCCTTTTTTGCTGTTGTTGTTGGGAAATTCAAAATGACTGCTTCTACTCCACTAGGGGTATATATCTGTTTCAATTGTTTATCTAATCTTGATTTAACTTTAGTAAGTAGTATATATTGAGAAAATTACCCATGTCTTTTAGCTTTCCAATTTGGTGTAATACAAGTTTTGAATTATATCTTTTATTCACTGAATTCACTCAGTGTCTGTTATTATATTCCTGTGTTCATTTCTTTTCTTTTTTTCAAGACAGGGTTTCTCTGTTTATTGGCACTTGTTGTATAGACCAGGCTGGCCTAGAACTCACGAAGAACTTCCTACCTCTGCCTCCCAAGTGCTTGGATTGAAGGTGTGCACTATCACTGCCTGTCTTATGTGTTCATTTCTTACTTGTTAATTTTGATAATCTGTCTCTATGCTTTAGTTAATTTAGGTAAGGGTTTGTCGATTTTATTGTTTTTCTCCATGAACAAACTTCTTGTTTCATTGATTCTTTTTAATTATTTTATTTCTATTGTACTAAATTTAGTCATGAGTTTGATGATTTTTCCCCTCTACTCCTTCTTGATGAGATTTCTTCTTTTTGTTCTAGAGCCTTAGGTGTGCTGTTCAGTTTATTGTATTATGTATCTATAATATTTTTATTTAGGCATTACTGCTCTGAACATCTTCAATGTGCCCCATAGGTTTTGATATGTCAATTATGTATATCACTGTGATCTATAGTTGTGTTGTCTTTATCTCTATATCTATCTATCTATCTATCTATCTATCTATCTATCTATCTATCATCTATGTGTGCATCATCTATCTTTATATGTATATAACTATATTAATTGATTATCTTTTATCTATCATTTTCATTCTGCCAAACAACCAATCCATAATTCATTCACCTATGTATATGTGATTTATTAATCTATCTTTCAATCATGTATTCTGTCTTTCTTCTATCCATCATATATTTTCATTTAATTGATTGTCTGTCTCTCTGTCTTTTCTTTTAAATAGCTATAGCTATCATTTGTATGTCTATAGATCCATAAGACCTTTTTAAGAATAAGCGCAGTCTTGAGGGTCTCCCTTTCAGACCCTCAGCCTCTCCTTTACAGAAGCCCAACACTCATCATGAAACCCAGACAATAAGCCATGGGTTTAAGAGAGGCATCGAACTCCACATCTTGAGACCCAGTTTCAGTCACCTCTGCAGCATGCTGGGGGGAGATTAGGCTATCCTTGGTTGCCTCTAAAATCAGCTAGTTTTTTCGTAAAGAGTGGAAATTGCTTTTTTTGGAGCCCTGTCTTCCTTGGTAGCCCACAACCATTTTAGCAATCACCAGGATGTTGGTGTCCTCTGTGGCTATTATGCTGCTGGAGCCTGGCCCAGTTAGCTTCCTGTCTATGGGTGTTCACAACAACAGATATTTGTAGTAGAGTAGACTGACCTACAGGATGTATGAGGTCTTCGTTCCTGACCACACATTTCTATATTTGTTTCTCCAAAGACAAAAATCAAACTTCCTTCTTGAAATACTGAGTTTTTGGTTGCTCTTGAGTAGACTCTTAGAAGAGACCAGTAATTCTTCTACCTTTTATGAGGGTTTTTCCTCAAACAATTTATACTGGAGCTTAAAATCCTGCGTCTCTTTTTATCTTAAATTTCTTTTTATTTGTTCCTGGTAGGTTTTTGTTTGCAGCAAATGGCAGAATTAATGTATAAGGAATAGACTGGCCTCAAATATGAGTTCTGTCTCCTTTAGCCTGATCAAAGCTGGGAATACACAAGTACATTACCAGTCTTCTATTGAACCATTTTTATTTTTATTTTTAAAATATTTTTTTATTTCAGAAACACTCTTATTTACATATCAACCCCCCCAATCCTTACCCTCTCATCCTCCTATGCTCCCCACCAACCCCCCAACCCACCACCCACCCACTACCCAGGGATAGTGAGGTCCTCCACCGGGGACCATCAAAGTCTGTCACACCATTTGGGGGAGGACCCAGGCCCTCCTTGCTGTATCTGGGCTGCAATAGTATCCCTCCATAGGGAATGGGCTCCCAAAGTCCATTTATGCTCTAGCAATAAACATTGGCTACACTGTTAGAGGTCCATAGACTGTCTTGGCCTCCTATCTGGCACCCACATTCAGAGGACTTGGTTCAGTCCAATGCTGGTTCCCCAGCTTTATGACTAGGGTGTCTGCGTTCTCACCAAGTCAGGTCAACTCTTTCTGTGGTTTTCTCCAGCACCATCTTAGCTTCTTTGCTCATCCCTCCTCCCTCTCCACAACTGGATTCCAGGACTATGGCTCAGTGTTTAGCCAAGGGTGCCTGTTTCTGCTTCAAACAGCTACTGGATGAAGGCTCTAGGAATGGTAACCAAGGTAGACACCAATCTCATTATAGGGGAAGGGCATCAATGGCATCCTCTCCACCACTGCTTGGATTCTTAGTTGGGGTCATCCCTGTGGATCCCCTAACATTTCCCCTGTGCTAGACCTCTCTCCAAACCTGTGCTGTCTCCCTCTATCAAGGCATCTCCTTTCTTGCCCTCCTCTATTCCTCCCCTGTCTCAGTCCTCCTGTTCTCTTCCCCTCCCCTTCTCCCCCTTACCCCTTCCCACCACCCTCCTCTCTCCGCCCATGCTGCTAATTTTTTCAGGGGTTCTTGTCCCCCTTCCCTTCTATGTGGGATCATGCATTCTTCTCTTGGGGTCCTCCTGTTTCCTAGTTTCTCTGGTGTTGTGGATTGCAGGCTGGTAGCCCCTGCTCTATGTCTACTATCCATATCTGAGTGAGTGCATAACCGGCTTGCCTTTCTGTGACTGGGTTACCTCACTCAGGATGTTTTCTTCCAGTTGCATCCATTTGTCTGCAAATTTCAAGATTTAATTGTTTTTTTTCTTCTGAGTAATACTCCATTTTGTAAATGTAACAGTGACTTAGTGTATTCCGACCACGGCTAGGTAGTATCATATGTGAACTTCATAAGCAGTTGCAACTGCATCCCCAACAGATGTGCAAGCTCAAGGCAGGCAAAATTCCAGCATGGAGAATGGAGGTGCACATGAAACCCACCCATAGCCAAGGAGCTACAGGCAACTGAGAGTTTCTGGGAGACCGAGAGTTAGTTTTAGCAGTGCTGATACTAGTAAGTTGGCCATGCTCCAATGGAACACCACACATCCACAAATATATGAGCATCAGGAATGAACTTCGTGGATTTAAAAATGAGAACACAAAGTCACAAAGTAAGGTATTGGTCCAGGAGGATTTGGGAGAGGGGATGAATATGCTCAAAGCATATTACGTGTAATTCACAAAGAAATAACACAAACGAAATAAAAAGAAAATAAGAATCTAGATGAAAGATGACTGTGTCGTCTGAATTTTCTCACATGTAATTCCTGGAGTAAATATAAGACATGCCTCACTAAGGTCACACTTATCCTCAAAACCTATGACACACAACCTGTCCTGCTTGTAATATTCACTTGGGCAATGGTGACTCAGATCTTAAGAGAATAACCAACAAATGATTGGTCTAAATTGAGGCCCAAGCCACTAGAGGGCTCCCACGCCTGACAAAGCTTGGAAGGTAGGCTCTGGAAGCTGGACGGCTCAGAGACCTGGCATATAACTAAACATAGCAGACAAAAAATATCAATGAAACAATTCCTAATGATATTTTGCTTTACTCAGACCCTACCCCAATTATCATTAAAGTTTTCTTCCAGCAGCTGATGGGAACTGATACAGCCATACTTTATGTAGAGCTCAGGGAACCAGGCAGATGACGGGGAGGAAGGATTGGCACCAGGTGAACAGTCCACAGAATCAAATAAGCAGGGTTTATAGGGGCTCACAGAGACTCAAGTGACCACCAAGGAAACTGCATATATCTGAGCTAGTCCCTTTGGATAATGCTGTTGTTATTTAGCTTGGGGTTTTGTTACCCTTCTGACAGTGGGAGTAGATGCAAACAAATTCTTGATATAAGAATTTTGGCCTAGTCTTATTGTACCCTTTCTTTTTAAAAGTTTTTTTATCATTTTTAATTACTCATATTTACATATCCATCCTCCCCCATTCCCTTGCCCTCCCATCCTCCCATGTTCCCCACCCAACCAACTCCTACCCACCCCCCACTCTCTCCAGGGATAGTGGGGCTTTCTACCAAGGACCTTCAAAATCTATCATTGTTTGAGGGAGGGTCTAGGCCCTCCTTGCTGTATCTGGGCTGCAATAGTATCCCTCCATAGGGAATGGGCTCCCAAAGGCCATTTGTGCTCTAGGGATAAAGACTGGCTCTACTGTTAGAGGTCCCATAGACTGTCTGGAATTCCTAGCTGGCTCCCACATTCAGAGGGTTTGGTTTGGTCCAATGCTGTTTCCCCAGCTTTATGACTAGGGTCTCCATTCTATCAGTAGGTCAGGTTCTCTGTTTCTGCAGGTCTCTCCATCCCTGTCTTGGCTATGTTGCCCTGTATGTGGTCAATTTTAGAGGAGGTTCCATGTGGCGCTGAGAAGAAGGTATATTCTTTTGTGTTTGGATGGAATGTCCTATAGGTGTCTGTTAAGCCCAGTTGGGTAATAACATCTGTAAGTTCTTTTGTGTCTTTGTTAAGTTTCTGTCTGGCGGTCCTGTCTAGTGGTGAGAGCAGGGTGTGGAAGTCTCCTACCATAAGTGTGTGTGGTTTTATGTGTGGTTTGAGCTTTAGCAATGTTTCTTTTACAACTGTGGCTGCCTTCGTATTTGGGGCATAGATGCTCAGGATTGAGACTTCATCTTGAGGGACTTTTCCTGTGATGAGTATGAAATGCCCTTCTTCATCTCTTTTGATTGATTTTAGTTTGAAGTCTAATTTGTTAGATATTAGGATTGCTACACCAGCTTGTTTCTTTGGTCCATTTGATTGGAAAATCTTTTCCCAACCCTTTATTCTGAGGTACCGTCTGTCTTTGAAGTTGAGATATGCTTCTTGTATGCAACAGAAGGATGGATTCTGTCTTCGTATCCATTCTGTTAGCCTGTATCTTTTTATGGGCAGGTTAATACCATTGACATTGAGGGCTATTCATGTCCATTGATTGCTGGTTCTTGTTTGTTTTGGATTTGTTGGTGGTGGTGTCATTGTGTGTGGATTTCACCCTCCTGTTTCTTTTTGTGTTTGGTAAAGTTGGATTATCTATTGCCTATGTTTTTGTGAGTGCAGTTGTCTTCATTTGGTTGGAATTTTCCTTCTAGGACTTTCTGTAGTGTGGACAGGGGTGAGGTGTGTCCAGACTCCTATTGTACTTTTTCAAGTGTTTAGTGGACATCACTTGGAAGCCTGCCGTTCTCTGATAGGAAATAGAGCAGCAGTGGATTTTGAACAGGTGGCAATGCTAGTGTCTTGGGGGAGAATAGAAAGGGGAGGTTCCTGTCAGTACATATTGTATGAGAAAGAACTAAGTTAAAAGCAAAAATATACAAGATTTGCCACAAATGCAATTAATGGAGATGAAGATCCGTCCACAGTGCCCTGGGCTCCGTTACTATTCTTACTAGAAACTGCCTTCCGCTTTAGCCAGGTGCTCCTCTGATCTCAGCATATAAAGTTCGGGATGTGTAGCCCTTCATATCCCATGGGCTGTGGTGCAGAGAGGACGGGCAGGTACTGATGCAACCCCGTTATCATTTTGCAGCTTTTTAAACTTGGAAGATGGAAACACCACGAATCCTCAGTTTTAATCTCTTATAGCTTACTTGTAAATAATTGTTAGTTCATGTGACATTTGTGCATGAGTCTTTCATCCCATCAGCCTTATGCTATTGGCAGAACAGAGCAGGACACATGGTGGAGCTCATGTGATCAGTGTCTTAATCTGAGATTGATACCGGTGCTCACTTAATCTGCTTTGCAACTTCTACCTCTGCAACACCTTTTAACCAAGCAGTAAAACCTCCCAAAGGGACAAACTGAAATCAAGGCCATTGCCTTACAGATACACTTTCTCTATAACCTTCCCTTCTGCTATTCTTCCCTTTTCATCCCTCACCACCCCCTTTCCAGGAGGAACGGAGCTACTATGAGCACTTCACTTTTCCTTCGAAGGGAGGCAAGATTCCCAGCCTGTTTACTTGCAGGGCACATAGGCAAAGAAATTAGAGATGAACGATTCCTGCAGGTCCCATGCTTCCCTTACAAATCTTCTGATGTTACAGATTTTGTTTTTGTTTTTGTTTTTAAACAAGGCACAGTGACCTTTATTTTTTTCATTTTTTTTATCTGAATTAGAAACAAGATTGTTTCACATGTCAATTCTGCTTCTCTCTCTGTCCCCTCCTCCCCTGCCACCACCTACAACTAAAACCCTACCTATCCCATACCCTTTCTGCTCCCCCTGGATGGTGAGGCTTTCCATAGGGGGGTCATCAGAGTCTTTCATATCCTTTGGGATAGGGCCTAGGCCAACCCCCTTGTGTCTTGGCTCAGGGAGTATCCCTCTATGTGGAATGGGCTCCCAAAGTCCATTCCTATGCTAGGGATAAGTACTGATTTACAACAGGAGCCCCATGGATTTCCAAGGTCTCCTCACTGACACCCACATTCATGGGGTCTGGATCAGTTCCATGCTGGTTTCCCAGCTATCAGTCTGAGGAGCAAGAGCTCCCCCTTGTTCAGGTCAGCTGTTTCTGTGGCTTACACCACAGAAACCCACAGCTAAACACTGAACTGAGCTGGAATCCAGTTGCAGAGAAGGAGATGTTGCAGGTTTTGAGTAGCAGAGAGAAAATGATGCTAAAACTACAGAATTGTGATGCAACTGACACAACATGTTAACCCTCGAGTTTCTGGTATCTAAATTTCCATTATAAAGAAGAGGAATAATTTACTCAGTGGCTTTGGAGTGTGGCTATTCCCAAGAAGAGCAATATCTTTTTTTGAATTAATGTTTTAAGTTAAAAACAATCTTATTTTACATACTAATCCTGGTTCCCTCCCCTTCCTGTTTTCCCATCCCCTCCACAATCTCCCCACCCCACCCCACCCCCATTCCTTAGGGAGGGTGAGGCCTCCCATGGGGGATAATCAAGTCTGCCACATCATTTAGGGTAGGACCTAGGCCCTCCCTTGTGTATCTAGGGTGATAGAGTATCCATCCATAGGGGATGGGCTCCAAAAGCCCATTCATGCACTAGGGATAAATATTGCTTCCACAGCCAGCGGCCCCATAAACTGTTCAAAGCCCCCAATTGACACCCACTTTCAGGGGGTCTGGTTTGGTATTATGTAAGTTCCCTAGCTGTCAGTATGGAGTCTGTGAGCTCCCACTTGCTCAGGTCAGGTGTTTCTGTGGGTTTCCCAGCATAGTCTTGACCCCTTTGGTCATCACTCACCTCTCTCTACAACTGGATTCTAAGAGATTGGCTCAGTTCTTAGCTGTGAATCTCTGCTTCTGCTTCCATCGGCTACTGGACAAAGGCTCTATGATGGCACTTAAGGCAGTCATCAATCTCAATATAGGGAAAGGGCATTTAAGATAGCCTTTCCAATATTGTTTAGATTGTTAGTTGGGATCATCCTTGTGCATTCTTGGAAATTTCCTTAGTGCCAGGTTTCTTGTTAAGCCCGTAACTGCTCCCTCTATTAAGGTATCTCTTTTTTTCCTTTTCTGTTCTTCCCCCAACTCAACCTTCCGGATCCCTCATATTCGTCTCCCACTTACTCCTCTCCCCTCCTCTTTCTCCCTCCTCCCCCCTTCTCCCTCCATGCTCCAAATTTACTCAAGAGATCTTGTCTCTTTCCCCCTTTGGGGAGGTTCCGTGTATATCCTCCTTTTTCCTGGCATCTCTGGGGTTGTGGATTATAGTCTGGTTAGCTTTTTCTCTATGTTTAATAGGCACTTATGAGTGAGTGCTTTCCGTGTTTGTCTTTCTGTGTCTAGGTTACCTCACCCAGGATAATTTCTTCTAGTTCCATCCATTTGTAATGACAACATCGTGATGAATTCACTATTGAATGAGGCAGTAAAGGAGCAAGAGGTGGCCAGTGATGCTGTCTGTCTTCTTGAAGTCCTTTGAGTTTGGTCATTGACCAGTGCCTGCTTCATCCCTTAGTTCTGAACCTTTATTTGTGTAGGATGCCACTATGTGGTTTGCTTGGAGGAGGAGTGTCTGTCCGTGGATTATAAGCTGTGATGTGACAATAGCAATATTGTAGAGAGACGTGTATGAGTGAGAGATCAGAGGGGAAAGCTCCACCTCTGCTGTGCCCAAACTGATCCCAACAGTATTCCCAAACAGTCTGTCTTGACCTTTTTCTATAGCCACTTGTGTGGCCGGCTCAGCGCAATAAACATTGTTGGGGGAGGCTCCTTTTCTTCATTTTATGATCCAACTCCCATTCTCAAACCCCATCTCTTTTAAAATTGTTTTAAAAGAAACTATATTTATATCACTTTCCCTCTCCATTTCGTGTCTCCATACTCCCCAGGGTTTACTTCCTTCATCTTTCTGATATCGTCTTAAGTGATAGCTTCTTTTTCATTGATTATTTATGTTATGTGTGTGCATATTTATATACATATACGTGTATATACACACATGCATGTGCACTACTGAATCCATTGTTATTTTTGTGTATATAAATACATATATCTCACAAAAGGAATACAGAAATCCTTCTCTGTAGTTCTCTGTGATTCATTCTCTCTGTCATTAGTAGGTCAGACATGGTTTTAGGATTTCAATAGTCACTAGTGTGGTTGTTTCACAGGAATTGGCTCCCACAAACTCATCAGGAGTGGTACTATGAAGATGGAGGTCTCTATCCCACTTGGTCCTGCAGCCGTTTTCCCCCAAACAAACACACAAAGACATATTAAGTATAAAAATTTTGGCTGATGGCTAGGGCTTCTTATTGACTAGTTCTTTCTTAATTATTAACCAATTTCTATTAATCTAAGTATTCTCATGTGCTCTTGGATTACCCACTAATGCCCCGGCATGCTACTCCTTCTGCCTCAACATGATGTCTCTTTTCTGCCTTCCTCTCCCCAGCCTTCCCCTGGTCTCATAACCCGGCCTATGCTTTCTGCCTGGCTATTGGCCAATCAGTGTTTTATTCATCAACCAATAAGATAAACACACACACACACACACACACACACACACACACACATCCCCCATCAGCACTATTATGAGGTGTAGCTTTGTAGGAGTAGGTATGGCCTTACTGTAGGAAGTGTGACTCTGTGTGAGTAGGCTTTGATGTCTCATATATGTTCAAGCCACTTCCCTCCCTTGTAACAACTTTTCTGGTTCTTTCCCTCCCCTCATTTCTTCTTCCAAGTCATATGTCTTTCCCCTCTTTCCCCAACTCTTTCTGTTACTTTCCTTCCCCTCTCATGGTCAGTTTCCAAATTCATGACCTATAACTTCCTGATCTAATAGGGTTTTAAAAATCTATTATCTGCTTTTATTCTAAGTTCCTTTGTCTCTTTTTACACATCTCATTAATTGATCTCTCTTTTTTCCCCCCAAGACGGGGTTTCTCTGTGGCTTTGGGGGCTGTCCTGGAACTTGCTCTTGTAGACCAGGCTGGTCTCGAACTCACAGAGATCCACCTGCCTCTGCCTCCTGAGTCCTGGGATTAAGGCGTGCGCCACCACTGCCCAGCTAATTGATCTCTCTTTTAATAGGACAGAATGTTCCATTAATGTATTTGTTTTCCTTGAGCCAGTGTCTATGATGATCTATCTTTCATGTCCCTCTCAGCCTGTGTACAGCTCAGGTATGACCTGTCATCTGCCTCCATATCTTTCTTTGAAATATCAATATCTGATATTATCTCTGCATCTGTACTTTCCATTTAGGCTTAGGACTATTTGCAGTTCCACCCACCCAACACATTTCTTGCTAGTTATTTACTCAGCCCTTTCTATGTCTGATTCTCTATCTCTCAGCTCTGTTGGGTCCCAGCCCCCATGGGCTCTCTGTGAGTTTCTTGTCAGTTAATAACCACAGGTGCATCCTGTGTTCTAGACCTGGCTTTCAGCCCCAGCCTTGCCCCACTACACCTGGGAAAACACAAGCTCTTCTTCCATGAGCTCTTCCATCTGGAGTTTTCCCACTGTGCTGTAAGTGTATATAAGGCTGCTCTCTCTCTCTCTGGAAAATGGCAGACGAATAAATATGGAAAGATGCACATAGCACAAGTGGCCAGACATGTCTGCTTTTAACTAAATCTCCAGGCTTTCCCTTGGACGCCACAAATGGAGGTTCCATCGAGATTGAGAAAGACAGGGAGCCCTGAGAGATAGCCCTCAGAAGGCTGGCCCAAAATTAAGGTTTATGAGGGTGGATTGGTGCCTCAACTCCTCAGAGAGTTGGATTGAAATAGAGAAGCACTGTCTCAAAAAGAAACTGCATTAATGGAATTGTTATGAAAAGTAAAAGTAATAGAAAAACAGAAAATGAAAAGCAAAGTTTTAAAAAGAAACTAAAAAGTAAAAAATACACAGTTTTGAAAAAGAAAATGAAATGTAAAGTTTCAAAGAGAAAATGAAAAGCAAAAAATACACAGAGTCCGGATAATCTATGCTATTGCATACATTTGCTTTAAATTGTTCATTTGTAAGGAGAGAGTAAAAGCTGCTAACAGATACTTGATTATAAACGCTGCTGAATTAATCCAACTTATGTATTTTAAAAATGCTTTGACTTTTAAAATTAAATATAAGGGCAGGTTACTTAGGAAAAGAATTTCTGCTTTGGTTTGCACAGAAAATGAAAAGCTGTACATTCCTTTCAGACTAACATGGTTTGATGAAGCAAGACCCCCTGAAGTAAGGGCCACGTGATCCAACATTGAAGACACCTGGGACAATTCAGCCACACCAAAAAGTCAGGATTTCTGGGTTTTCTTAGGATCCCCACGGTATTTCAGCGTCCCCAATCAGCAGGAAGTAGTTTGGAAAGAACAATGCCTATATTCCCAAATATTGTTTATGAGTGTATATTTTCATTTAAATGTGGTTGGTTATAAATGGCAATGACTGGGAATATTTGCCAGATGTTAAAGAGAAGTGAGTTAACTTTGAGAGTAAAATGTACATAGTTAGAGATAAGAGACAGAGAATTATTAGCCTGATGATTGTATATTTACTTGGGTATATTTTAATAGCCAGGAGAGCTGAAGTAAAGCAAAAAGCAAGTACAGAAAATTTTACAGTTTAAAAGTTTTGGGAGGATCCTTTCCTTTTGCAGAAGCCACCACCACAGGTGTATCAGAGCTGCCCTGGGGCTTGGGGAAATGTAGGTGTGACCACGCATACATTCAGGACAATAGGAAATACCTGCCCCTGAACTGGTTAGTAATGTAATAGAGACCAGAGACCTACTGAGGAGTGGCTGGATGAAAAATAATACACAGGGCAGAGTGATTGGCATGAGTGTGGAGAGAGTTACTGAGTATCTGGATGGAGAGTCTTCACCTCCTTCATTTTAAACTGGGAATACAGAGAGGCAAAAAGCCAGTGGGAAACTTCTGCATTAGCTAAGAGGTTTGAAAGATTTAGTGGAATCACTCTCACAGGAGATAGGAAATTTGCAGGTTTCCTCAGATCAGAGAAATGTTCCTTTGTCTGTGAAAGCAACCGGCATGGGTCAGCCTAAGGAACAGACACTCTTGGATTTATGGCAGGCAGCCTCAGTAGGTCAGATGTCTCCAATGCAAGCTAATATTAGACAAGCAGTGGGTAGAAAGAGATGCCCAGGGATTTCAGACATTTCCTATAGAGGGGCATAGAGATACTCAGAGAAACATCAGCAAGATGCAGATGCCGGTGCCGTTTATCCTAAGGAACTAAGGACGGCTTATGTTCATGATAGATCAACAGTGGTTTTTCACCCAGACGCTGATCGGGAATATTGCTGTAGAAGCCTTACCCCATGGAATTTGGACGCAGATAGCTAAGGCCTACCAGTCATGGGGGAGACGATTTTTTATAGAGAGCAGGCAGGGACCTAGGGAATTATTTCAGAATTTGTCTCTAGTCCAATGCAGACGTTATCCAAAATTTAGAGACACAGGTGTTGAACCTTTGATTGTGAAACAGCTAGCTTATGAGAATGTTAATACAACATGCCAGGCTGCGCCAAGGCCTCACAAGAAGAAGGCTGACATAGATGAGTTTGTTAAGATTTGTTTGGATATCAAACTGACTTACACTCAGGGATTAGTCATGGCAGCTGCCTTGCAGGAACTTCAGTTAAAAATACGTTATGACTACAGACAAAGCAAGGAATAAAGAGGAAGAAAGGCACAGAGCCTTCTAGAGGTTGCTTTGGATGTAGTCCGGGAGGGCACCGGGTCAGACAGAGTCCCAACAGAAGAGGAAATAGGGAATCAGGCTTATGCCCGAGATTCAGGACAGAAAGGCTAGCCACGGATGATATACAGCTGCCCAGAGGGCAAAATGCAAGGAAGGACAAGGCCAAAACCTAAGAAACTTGCAGCCTGGCGAGCTCCTACCATGGCTGACACCCAGCAAAGTGTATAGAAAATACTATTACTACAGCTAATCAAAAACTGTTTTTAAGACCTTGTGGAAAAAGAAAGGCAACATAGAAAAATTTGCATTTGTTCTAATTTTGGATGTTCCTAATTCAAGGATTGGTTATAGCTGCCGTGTTACAAGAGATTTCAATGAAAGGAGTTTCATTTCAACAAACTGATCATAGCCTAGACCAAAGAAGTGATGAGAGATGTGTGCGTGCTCTGTGTGTATTGTGTGGCCTCACTGCTATGTATGGAATGTGATTATGAATGCCTGAATGTTGACAAAAGGAATTGCTTAGTTGCCTTGGATAAGACTAAAGGGATACTTAAATTGCTTCGGATAGAGTTAAAAGGCTACCAAAATTGCTTTAAACATAGTTAAAAAGAGCATCCAATCAATCAGTTTCCAGCTCATAGACTGTTACAATGTATTCTAATGCATCCTTTTATATTCCCCAAAATTGCAAAAAGCAGTTCTATAAAAAATGCTATGTTAGTTTTTACTGATGGTTCTTCTAATAAAAGAACAGCTTATGTTATTGATGGAAAAAAATATGTAGTCACTATGTCTTTAAGGCTCTTTAGGTGATAGAGACAGTTCTGTGCATAGGAACCCGTAATGAGCAGCTTAAAATATTATTTGAACAAATGCAAAATGTTATTCACCTAAGAAAATTGCCATGTTTCATGGATCACATTGGAAGCCCATTCAGGCCTTTCCTTGCCTACTGACTAAAGGGACCAAGTCAACGGGCTGATTGGCAAAGTGGTCCATTTGTCTCAGATAGAGAATACTCTGTGGTCTCATAACTTTCATCACCAAAACAACAAAAGTTTAAGAAAACAATTTAACTTAACTAGAGAAACTTCTCGCCAAATCGTCAAACAATGCAAAGTGTGCCCACAGTATCTACCTGTGCATAATTTAGGAGTGAACCCTTGAAACCTACTTCCTAATCAGTTATAGCCGATGGATGTTACTCATATTACAGAATCTGGCAAGTTAAAGTATGTGCACCAGGCACTTGATAGGTATTCAGGTTTCTAAACATATTGTTGAAAATGTCTTGTTTACATGGGAGTTACAAAAATGCTAAAAACAGACAATGGGTCTGGATAGTCTAGTAAGGCATTTCAGCTATTTTGTACTCAGTAGAAAATTGATCACAGGGCAGATGTTCCTTGTAATCCTAGGGGAGCCTGCTCATAGCTCCTTGAAAATGTAACTTCATAAGTTAAAAAAAGGGGGGATTGTTACGATAAATCTTTCCGCCAAAAGCCGCCTGAGCCCCATCGCCACGTGTGAGCTTTATGCTAGCCGCCCGCCCGAGTTAGGCCCAAATTAATACACAGAGTCTTGTATTAGGTTCAAAGCTGCTTGGCCAATGACTAGGATTCTCATCTGCTAGCTCAGTCTTAAATATCATGAATCTATATATTTTATAAGACTTATCTTATCGGACACCTTAATGGCGTCCCTCCTTGCCGGTGGATCACATCTTGCTGCTGGAGCAGGAGCGGAGGGGAAAAGAGGGCCCTTCCTGTTTCTCCTTCACTTAAATATGAGTCTCCTTGCTATGTCACTTCCTGCCTGGATCACCACTTCTCTACTACATTTCCCAGAATCCTCTTTGACTCCTAGTCCTGCCTAACTTGCCGTTACATTGGCCAAACAGTATTTTATTTAACAATCAATAAGATAAACATACATAGTACATTCCCCATCAGGGGATAATGTCCCCCGTCTCCACATAATACATTAGACAGTGGAGAAGACTCCAACCTGCTCTAATTTGGGGTCGAGGGCACGTTTGTGTCTTCTTGATGGCTGCTAGAACTTTTGGTCAGATGCATGGAGCAGAGAAAAACTGGACCTGAGACCGTGGAAGCCTGCCCAAGCCAGTTCGAGTGAGACCCGATGAACCAGTGTTCCTGACTCTTAATGTCATCGAATCTACAGCTTTGAGAAAAAGGAAGCTGTGGGTTCCAGAGTTCCAGTTTCTCAACAGGCGGGTCATCTTACAAGTTGATGGACAAAAAAAAAAAGAGAGACTTTGGCATACTGTTTGGGTGATTGCCGCTATTGCTGTTGCTGCTACAGCAGCCACTGTATCTGGGATTGCCATGTCACAGTCTGTAATTATAGCAAGCACAGTGGATACACTGCCAGGGGAAGTAACAGAGGCTCTTAGCACTCAGAGCTCCATAAATAGCTCAGTCCAGGTAGGAAGTTTAAATCTTAATAAGTTATACCCATCAATTGGCAATCAAATTATTAGGATAAATGAGACCCAGGTTTCTCCGTCCTCTGGAGAGGTCCTCCTTAGGGTATTGCAGATGGCAGGCCTATTAGTCAAAGTATGGGCTGGGTCCTTATCTCTTGGCCTTGTTATCATATTCTTCATTTGGCTAAGGCGCCTCAGCGCTCAATAAGCCTAGGTTCAATTTGTCACTTGATGACCCCAGAGAATCCTTCAGCTCAACTGTAGGTTGAGCCTGCAGAAAAATTAGGCAGCCAATGACGGGTGAGACCAAGGGGATACCAGCCAATCTAAGACAGACCTCGGGACTCCTGCCTACCCATTCAATTTCAGCACTTAAACTCAGTTCAGACACATGACATATTTGGCTTTTCTGTCAGGCTTCTTATAGAAAAAGAAGGCAAATAAAGTTCTAAAATGTCGAGGTCTCTGAATGTTTGTGGAAGTTCTTCATTCTGTCTGATTCATACCAAGCTCACTGAGTTGCATCCTTTTGTTTAAAAAAACTTACTTTACATTCCAATCTCAGTTCCCTCTTGCTCATGTCCTCCCATGCCTCCCACTAAGCCCCAACCCACCCTCATCCACTCCCCAGGGAGGGTGAGACCTTTTACCGGGAATCATCAAATCTGTCACATCATTTTGGGCAGGGTCTAGGCCCTGTCCCATGTATCTAGGCTGAGAGAGTATCCCTTCATAGGGAATGGGCTCCCAAAGTCCATTCATGCACTAGGGATAAATACTGGATCCACTGCCAGAGGCCCCATAGACTGCCCAGGCCCCCCCAACTGACAACTACCTTCAGGGGGCCTGGTTCAGGTCTATTATGGTTACCCTTCTGTGAGCTCCCATTTACTCAGGTCAGCTGTTTCTGTGGGTTTCCTCAGCATGGTCTTGACCCCTTTGCTCATCACTCTTCCCTTTCTACAACTGGATTCCAGTTCAGCTCAGTGCTTAGCTGTGAATCTCTTCTTCTTTCACAAGCTCCTGGGTGAAGGCTCTAGGATGGCATTTAAGGTAATCATCAATCTCATTATACAGGAAGGGTATTTAAGGTAGCTTCTCCACTATTAATTAGATTCTTAGTTGGGGTTCATCCTTGTGGATCATTGGACATTTCCCTAGTGCCAGATTTCTCTTTAAACCTATAATGGCTTCCTGTAATGAGGTTCCTCTTTTTTTGCTTTCGTCTATCCTTTCCTAGACTCAATCTTCCTGATCCCTCATATTCTCCTCCCAGTCCCCTTCTCCCCTCCTCTTTATTCTGCCTCCCTCTCTTACCCCTGTGCTCACAATTTGCTCAGCACATCTTGTAGCCTTCTGATTCTTGGGAGGGTCCATGTATGTCTTTCTTAGGGTCCTTCTTGTTTCTTAGCTTCTCTGGGGTTGTGGATTATAGACAGGCAATCCTTTTATCTACGTCTAATATCCACTTCTGAATGAGCACATACCACGTCTATCTTTCTGTGACTGGGTTACCTCACTCAGGATGGTTTCTCCTAATTCTATCCATTTGCCTACAAATTTCAAGATTTCATTGTTTTTTTCTGCTGCTGAGTACTCCATTGTGTAAATGTACCACATTTTCTTTATCCATTCTTTGGTTGTGAGGCATCTAGGTTGCTTCTAGGCTCTGGCTATTGCAAACAATGCTGCCATGAACATAGTTGAACAGATGTCCTTGTTGTATGAATGTGCATCCTTTGGGTATGTGCCTAAGAGTGGAATTGCCGGATCTTGTGGTAGACTGATTCCCATTTTCCTGAGGAACCACCATACTGATTTCCACAGTGGCTGTACAAGTTGGCACTCCCACCAGCAGTGGAGGGGTGTTCCACTTTCTCCACATCCTCTCCAGCATAAACTGTCATTCGTGTTTTTGATTTTAGCCATTCTGACAGGAGTAAGATGGTATCTCAGAGTTGTTTTGATTTGCATTTCCCTGATGGCTAAGGATGTTGAACCCTTTCTTATGTGTCTTTCAGCCATTTTAGATTCCTTTAGTAAGAATTCTCAATTTAGTTATACACCCCAGTTTTTAATGGAATCATTTGATGTTTTGGTGGCTAGCTTCTTGAGATATTTGTATTTTGAAAATCAACCCTCTGTCAGATATGGGGATGGTGAAGAGCCTTTCCCATTCTGTGGGCTGCTGTTTTGTCTTGTTGGCTGTGTTGTTGTGGCTGTGTTTGGGTCCCACTCGCACAACTGGGACCCTTGCATGGTTACAGAAAAAGGCTGGTTCAGGAGCCATATCCTCCACCACGAGGTGTCCTCAGTAAAATCTCTCACATATTTTCTGGGGAGTTTACTCTATACTACGTTTCCATTTCACCTCCCCCAAATGCTCCAAATTCTACTTGTTTTTCATGTACTCTCTGCCTTCATCACATTCCCACCCTTTCCCTTCTGTTCAAATTCTCACCTTCCCCCACCCTCCAGTATACTCTATTCTATTTGCCCTTTCTAGGGAGATCCATGCATTCCCTCTAAAACCCTCCTTGTTTCTTAGCCTCTCTGGCTGTCTGGATTGTAGCATGATTATCATTTACTTAACAGCTAATATCCACTTGGGAGTACACACCTTGTTTGTCTGTCTGTGTCTGTATACCCTCTCTCAGGATGATATTTTTTCTAGTTCTGTCTCTTTAACTGCCAATTTCATGATGCCATGTTTTACTACTTAATAATTCTCTATTGAATAAATATACAACATTCTCTTAATCCATTCTTCAGTTTAGGGACATGTAGGTAGTTTATCATTTTTGGCTCTTTTGAATAAAGCCACTATGAACATAGTCAAGCAATTATCCTTTTGGTAGGATGGAATGTCCTTTGAGTATATGCCCAAAAGTGGGATATATATATATATATATATATATATATATATATATATATATATATATATCTGTATATCTATATTTCTATTGCTATATCTGTGTCTTGAGATAGATTGACTCTAAATTTTCTGAGGAACCACCATATTAATTTCCTGGCTGTACACATTTTCATGCCCATAAACAATGGAAGAGTGTTCTCCTTGCTCCACATTCTTGCCAGCCTTGAGCTGTCACTTATGTTACTGATCTTAGCTATTCTTTTTTTTTTCTGTTTTTAAAATCGTTTTACTCTGTTCACAAGTCACATTTAAATGGGCAGAACTTCTTCCATTACAGACAGACTTGGCGTGCAAAGAAAAACAAATGTAGAGCTGCGACCACAATGACACAACAGTGGCTGCATAGCCCCACGGTTTGCAGGTGGGTAGGAACAAAGGCTGTTGTTGAAAGCTGGGTTGGCTGAAACCACGAATGCTTGTAAGTGCCAGTGAAGCTACTGTCGATAGAATCCCAAGACCCTTTCACAGAGGAAATGATGTAAGTTACTGGGCAAGTTTTACACATCTCATTCAACTGTGATGAGCGGTTGCTGAAACACAATGCAGGAGAAACAGTCTGATAAATCTTACAGCCAGGGAATTCGTATGCCAAAATAAACAGCCACACATACCGAACCTACACACTGGGTTAACACGGAGCTGGTGCTGGGTCTGAGGGAGCAAAGGGGCCGCTACTCGAACAGCAGGTCCCGGCCCTTCTCCTCAGCCAGCAGGCTGGCAGGCTCCATCACTTCTCCAGCTGCTCCCCGGTACTCCAACTCCTTCTCGAATTTTTCCTTGATAATCTTTTCCTTCTCCCGTATTTTCTTTAACCTACAGAATTCTTCTCTCTCTCTCTCATCCAGCTCTGTGACAATATAGGCAAGGGTGCGTTCAATCCGGGGAATGATACCATGTCCAATGGCATTTACACGCCTGTTCGTTGTCTTAATGGCTTCATCCAGAGTAACAAAGGAAGTCTGCAGTGATGATAGTTCCACTGCTTTGGCATAATTTCTCTTCAGTCTGGCCAGCTGTTTCTCACCTCTGGCTAAACCAGTCAATTCATAGATGTCCTTCATGGTAATGTTCAAACACTGGTAGGGTAACACCTGCTACATTATCTATCTTTGCTCGGATCTTCACTCGTGCTTTATTTACATTTTGGATAACTGTGGTGCTGAAGTCGCCTGCTGTGAACTTGGCCTCAGCCAATGAGAAGGCGGCTTCTCTCATCATTTTACCCACCAGCATTTTAGCCTCTATTATCTTCTTCAGGATCTGTCGAAAGCGAAGAGTTAAGGCATCAGATTTTTTTCTTGAGGAGGTTTTAACCAGTCTGTGCTCCTTTCAACCCAGCTTTCATGATGGTCTGTACCATTCGCGACGGGAAGATTTCAGTCCTGTCTTTGCCCGACATCCTGACGGTGACTGTCCGGCTCGGGCCCCCAGCCGGGCAATTGTGACTGCAACACCGCCAGAACTCGATCTTAGCTATTCTTACAAGAATAAGTTTGAATCTCAATGTAGCTTTCATTTTCATTTCCCTGATTCCTAAGGATGTCGAACATTTAAGTGTTCCTCAGCCAACTGAGATTCTCTCTTGAGAATCCTCTGTTTAGATCTGCAACCCAATTTTAATTGGAAATCCACTTCTTTTAAATTTTCCAATTTGTGAAGTACAGGTTTTTAAAGTATGTCCTTGTGATTCTCTGGGTTGACTCAACGTCTGTTGTCATACCCCTGTATACATTCCAATTTTGCTAATTTAGATGTTCTTTCTCTGCATCTTAGTTAATTTGTGTAAGTGTCAATCTTGCTAATTTTCTCAAAGAACCAACTCTTTGTTTCATGGATTCTTCATATTTATTTATTTTTTATTGTATTAATTTCAGCCCTGAGTTTGATTATTTCGTGCCACTGGTCCTTTTAGGTGTGTGGTTGCTTGTTTTTATTTTTTTCTAGAGCTTTCCTGTGTGCTGCTAAGTTCCTTGTATATTACCTTGAAAATATACTTAGGTACTTAGTGCTATGATCTTGCCTCTTAGACCAGCTTTCAGTATGTCACACAAATTTGGGTTGTCTATTATATACATCACTGCCATATTTTATCTATCTGCCATATAATGTTTGTCATCAATCAATATTTATAACATTTTTCTATCTACTCTTATGTCTTGTATTTGCTTCCGTTCCTGCCTCTAGTTTCCCTCCTTGACTTCCCTTGTTGGACTGTGACCTCAGACATATAAGGCATATAATCCTAAGAACCCATGATCTTCAATTATCTTTTGGTCATGGGGTTTTATCACAGCATTGGAAACGGTATCTAAGATTGTTAGTCTGGACATAGGTAATGTGACTTTTTCTCAGAAGATCTGAGCAAACATCTGTTGATCCCAGAAAGGTTGTTAATGACAGATGTAGTAAGTGATCTATTATCATCTACTTTTACTGACCTGGTGAGTTCATTATAATTACTTCAGGACCATGGATGGGGGGATAACTATGGAGACATGGATGACTCAAGGCTGCACCACAAAAAACCACATTTTCAAGGGTGAGGACTCATGAAAGCTTCATCCCTGGAGATGCCTACATATCTTCCAGGCACTCTTGGGTAATAGGAGGCTCTCCCCTCCTCAGCAATTGTTATTGTTCATATAAACTTAGGGAACATGCTTTTGAATCTGCGACTCTTGTATATTTTATGGTCTTCCTAAGACTTCCTGAGGTTTTTTTTTTTTTTTTTTTTTTCTGGGTCTTAATGAGTCTTCTTCCAAAAGGCAATGTTTCAATTCAGAGGAACTAAGTTTCAATAGCACAGCAATGGAAAGATGTGAGAAGGCCTGGGTGTCTTACTTCAACATCTTAAAAAATGTTTTAATTGAGGGGATGTCTACATTGAAATATTAAAGACATATGTACATGCTCCTGATGAGAGAAGTCTTTAACAAAGAACATCGGGAGTACACAGAACAGCATATGTTGAGGACCACTGTTAAGAATAGGCATCTTGGCCGGGTGTTGGTGGCGCACGCCTTTAATCCCAGCACTCGGGAGGCAGAGGCAGGCGGATCTCTGTGAGTTCGAGGCTAGCCTGGTCTCCAGAGCGAGTGCCAGGATAGGCTCCAAGGCCACACAGAGAAACCCTGTGTCGAAAAACCAAAAAAAAAAAAAAAAAAAAAAAAAGAACAAGCATCTTGAAGGATAGCAGCAGTAGTGGAAGAAAGTCAACGAAGGGTAATTTGGTAAGAATATTATCCAAATACTTATATTATACATATAAGAAAACATCATGAGACCCATTAGTTTATATAATATTATAATATATTCATCATATATCATGAAAAATAGTGAGCGTCATGTTGATATGGAACTGTGAAATACTCAACATGGTCACAGCCTCAACTAGGTCTAGTTATTTGGTAAAGGTTGGGCAGAGTGAAATGAAATTGAGACCCATGGACTAACAGAAATAGTTTGATTTCTGTCCAGTGGGCAGCGAGGACCATATGATTTGCATGTATAAGAAAGGCACTTTCACACTCATGCTGGAATAATGAAACATGTTCACAAAGTTAGAGTCCTCTGTCTTCATCGTCCACCTGTTGTTTCACTGCACCTATCAAGCTCTTCTGGAGAAAGGGCTGTGGTCTCCTGAGAAGACTTCCTCAGATCACCGAGAACTCATGGAAAATCTTTCATCACGGTGTATCATCTCCTGATTTCCAGGTACGCACTGGGGTATGTGGGAAATTCCTTGGGAAACTGTGAAACTTGGGTGGTCAATTTTTGTTTGAAGGTAATCTGATCAAATTCGGTGTATGCCACTTCCTGCATTTCTTGCCTTTCAGGGTCCTAGAAAGAGGTAAATGTTAAATGATGTTGTATACACATATTCTTTTAGATTATTAGGGAGTATAAGGCTGTATAGCAGAGGGCAGACTTAGGAAGGCTTACTTCTCTGTTCAGTGTTGTTCTCACTTCAGACTCTTGGTCCATGTTGGCTACAGTTTTTAGAGAACAGAAATAATTAAACAGACAATAAAGACTTCTGCGTTCTCATTTCAAATACCTAGTGAGAGGTATATTAAAACCCAAGATTACTAGATTTTCACAAAGCCGAGTCAGATGTTCTGCTTCTCTATCAAAGTTCCATCCCACCCATGTTTACTGGGATAATTCTCTTGAGCATTATCTCTCTCTTCCTCTATCCCTCTTTCCTTCATCTCTTCTGTAAAAACATCTCCTAGAAGGACCCTCAAAGAGACAAACTTTGTCCCCTGGAGAAGGGGAAAGGGTCACAATCCTCTGAGCAAATGGAGAGCATGGGAAGAGGGGGGAGGGAGCTACGAGAATGAGAAGGGAAGAAGAGGAAGGATGCAGAGGTCATGAGGGAGCAGAAAGGTTGAGTCAGGTGTGGATTAGAAGAAAGGACATGTGATAGGTAGGGTTTTAGTTGGGGGGGTGGTAGGGGAGGAGGGGAGGGAGAAGGGAACTGGGATTGTCATGTAATTCAATCTTGTTTGTAACTCAAATAAAACAAAATTAAAAAAAATCATCTCCTAGATATTCATGCGCGTTACTGATGTGAAGATGCTGAATGCTCAGTCAGGAATTTCTCAGTTGTCTGTGAGTTGAGGGGGAAGAACAAAGGCTCTGTTGCTCTCTAGAGAGCCCTTCCTCAGTTTCTCTGTCTTGGCCCAAGCATAGTTTTGTAAATGAAGAGCACACACCCGAATTTCTCTGGTCTTGGATTCTCACAGTACACAGATGATACTCACTGGCTTGTTCCTGAGATTTATTCTTTTTTGCGGAGCAATAAGAATACAGGATGATGAGGAACACAAGGATCATGGTCACTGACAGACCAGCCAAAATATGCAGGTTCTTGTGGTTACCTGGAGGAAGATGGAAATCCAATACAAGGTCCATCTTGGGTCCCTATTTTGGTAGATGGCCTAATTTTCATTTATTAGTTCATGATTCATATAGCTTTTTTTTCAGGACAGGAATCTTCATGGAGAATATACTACTATTATTTTGCTAAATGGATGGCATTAAACTGACTCCTAATGACTTATCATTATAACCATATATTAGTGCATTTCTCACCTCTTAGGAGATGAGCTTATACTTATGATAGATGGTAATTAATACAGATAGCAACAACTGGCTAAGGTGCTCAGAATAAGAGATTATTTAATTCTTGTCCATACATTAGACCTTTACATCACATCTTCTCCATATGCTCAGGGATCATCATGAAAGAGTTGGAAGAAGAAATTTCAAAAAGAGGCTGTGGATATCTACAGGAAAAGTGTCTCTGGACACGGTAGGGTATTTGTGTATATGAAATTCACCATAATTTGTGAGCATATGCCCATGACCAGTGTAAGCTCAAGCAGGACAAAATACAAGCATGGAAAGTAGAGGTGAACGTGAAGTCCTATACTTAGCCAAGGTGCTATATGCAATTGAAAACTAATTGGAGGAATGTTGGTTTTAGGAATGTTGTTACATAGTTGACTATGCTTCAGCAGAAGGCACACGAGGTGCAAATTATGTGAACGGTATCTCAATCTGAGACTGATACAAATTAATCTGTTTGGCAACTTCTATAACACCCTTGAACTAATCATCTAGTTCTCTTGTAGGGAAAACGTGAAGTCAATTTTATTCTGTCAGAAGTAGTATTTTTTTAAAAATAAAATCTTCTTTTCTGCTCACTTGCTTCCCCTTTCAGTCCCCAGCATCTGCTCCCCAAGAGAAACAAAGCTAGAATGAGCACTTCTTTGATCCTGGGAAGGTAATAAAATTTAATTTCCTTTTCACTTGCAGGAGGTCTCAGGTACAGGAATTGGAGATGAATAGTCCTTTCACTTTCTGTGAAGCAGCATCTAATGTTGCAGAGAGGGGAGATTTTAAGATATTAAGACTACTGAGCCAAGATGGAGCTGAGACAAAAAATGAACAGAAGAGTTTGGTTTCTAAGTTTCCATCGTAGAGAAGATGTATCAATTACTCACTAGTTTTGGAATCTGGTTCTGTGCATGAGTGCAATTTCTTGTTGCATTTACTAGAGAGGGGGACAGGAAAAGGAGAAAGTTCATCAAGAAGGTGTCTACCTTCCCCTTATGGAAAGTTCTTTGGGTCTGGGCAGCGACCAGCACCCACTCCACCTCTTAGCGCTTAGCCTTTAGAGCTATAGGATGCCATTATGTGGTTTGCTTCTAGGTGTTCACTCTTTCCTTGGATTTTAAGTCGTTAGTCTTCAATATGACTATTGTAGGAGATCTATGTGAGGGAGAGGTCAGGAGGGCTGCTACATCTCTGCTCAGTCCAAACTAATTTGAACCTCATTCTTAATGAGTTTGTCCTGAGCTGTTTTTATATCTTCCTGGGTACATCAGTATCCAATATGGGTATGAAGTTACATAAGAAGTGTTTGGGAGTCTCCTTGTCTATCATTTTGTAATCTCATACCAGGTCTCAAATTCCATGTATTTTGCAAAGGAGTTTTAATTGAAATATATTTTCCCTTCTTGTCTCTAGTACCTTCCATTTACCCTTCCTCCAAGCTACCCCACACCACTTTTACATTGACAGTCTTCCTTTTCTCTGATAATTATTGCTACACACACACACACACACACACACACACACACACACACACACACACACACTTGGGAAGAGACAACAGAACACACAACAGGCCTTCTCTGTAGCTCTTCATGATACTCTGTCATCAGTGTTGTTGGGAGCCAAAGATCTCAGGGCTTGGTATGAGACCCTAGACCATGCTTGTCCAGCCAATAGTTAACCTTTACATAGCAGCTCCTTAGAACCTCAGCTCAAGAAAAGAAACAACTTGACCCAGTCCTCCACCCATAGGCTCAGTGACCTAGGCAACCCTTCCTGGACATCTTACTCATGAACCCTGCCAAACATCCTCTTTGTGGCTTCCTAATATCCTGCCTATACTAGCACCTGGTGCACCACTCCCTATCATCAGTGTGATGGCCCTCAGATAAGCATTTAAGATTTTGTTTGTCACTAGACATGAGACATATATGAGTCTTTCTTACCTGTGACAGGAATGTACAGTGGATCACTGGGGTATGACCACACATGGGAGGAGTTCCTGAAAGAGCCATAGCACCTATAGGTCACTTCCTGGATCTCAGGATTGACAAGGAAGTTGGCTTGGAATGTCCCATTGTGAATCTGCATGGCAGGCAGCCCATGACCCTGAGGTACCCCTTCCATGGACAGATGGAACATGTCAAACTGATGGTCAGAGATGCACGCCAAGGTCATGTTCTTTCCTGACATCACAACAGGGCCCTGTTGTGTCAAACCTGACAGAGAAGGTTTCTTGTATAATCCTGAAAGAAAAGAGACAGAGAGTCAGTTTATTATCAGTGTTCATTCAATCTTTAGTATTCTCTCTTCCTGCTTCTGTTTTTTTTTTGTGAAATCTCTCTGCCCTTTTCATTCCCCCTCTCTTTATTTTCCCATTTCTCCCCTTGTCTGTTTCTTTCTCCCATTCTATGTTATCATGTTTAGTCTGTGACCTCATTCTGCACTCAAATACTTTACTTTTATTGCTTTTTTTTGACATTTTCTGCCTGTATTTGCATTTGTTCAGTCCATCTGCCTTTTACAGTATTTTTTAACATACATTCATTTTATCTAGCAATTGACTTTATTATGAGATATTCGTGTGCATATATAATGTATTTTTATACTTATTTTGAAAATATTTCTTAGTTTCTGAAATAAAAATATATTTATATCATTTTATAGTTTTTATTTTTTATTTTTTGGTTTTTTGAGACAGGGTTTCTCTGTGGCTTTGGAGGCTGTCCTGGAACTCGCTCTTGTAGGCCAGGCTGGTCTTGAACTCACAAAGATCCACCTGCCTCTGCCTCCCGAGTGCTGGGATTAAAGTTGTGTGCCACCACCGTCTGGCCAGTTTTTAACTGTTTTTTAAAATTGCTGTTGTATACATACTTATGTATGTATAATATTGATCATATTAGTGCTATTTTTCTCTATTCCCCCTCTACGTCCACTGATCCCATTCATCTTCCTAATGGGGCTTCTTTTTACTTTCAACTTTTTCCAAATGTTTTGCAAGTCAATGGGTTCCATTAGCATTACTCATGGTTCTGTTTTAATTAGCATACAAAATAACAGACTTCAGCATGACATTCTCATATACCTCCTTTTGTTCATTTTCTTCCCGCTTCTCTGTCATGTATGGGTTTTTCTGGTCCTTTCCCTTCCTTCTTTCCTCTCCCATGTCATATTAATTTCATTTCTTCCCATCCCTCTGTATTATTTTTTTCTTCCTCTCATGGTCACGTTCCAATTTCGTGACCCATAACTTTGCCTTCCTACATATTTTAAAAATCTAGAATCTGCTATCATTCCATCTTTGGGTTGTCTGTCTTGTCTCTGTTTTACATATTTGTGTCAATTAATCTCGGTTTTCAAAGCACAGATTATTCTGTGAATGTGATTGTTTCTCTTGAGCAGTACCCATGGTTACCTTTCCTCTCTTGTTCCTCTTCCCGTGTGTACTGCTCAAGTGTGGTTCATCATCTGCCTCCCAAGTGCTTACTACAGAATTTGGTTTTGGCTGCTACCTCTTTAAGAAGTATACCAAGAGAGTCAGGCATATCGCATATCTGACAAGCTTTGTCTTGAAATATTTAACATCTGTCATTATTTCTCCATCTCTACTTTCAAATTTTCCATTCAGCCTTCTGTCTTTTCACAGCTTTTCTCCTTCCTCACATGTCATGTTTACTAATTTTTAGCCCTTCCTGGCTGCCACCTGTGTGAAGGCTTAAGGGCTCATCAATAACCAGTCCAACTGAGCACATGGACTCAGGTCAGACACATGATGTGTCTGGCTCTATTAGTAGAATTAAGATGGATGTGGAAGCCAAAAACTAATTCTAAAATGAGGGTTTGGGTGTTAGGAGAAAGACTTCATTCTGCCTGATTCATATCAAGTTCACTGAATTGTCATTTTCTGCTTCTCTCTACCCATGAATCCTTTGCAACTCCCTGTATCTGTATTTTGCAGTATGACCTATGGTCTGTTCTTGTTTCTATGTTTTCATTGTTTATGTCAGTAAAATACTCACAAAGGATGCCTTTGTTTAAGTTTCCCACACTAATCTTCCTCATGATCTCCTAGGACTTTCAGTTTACAGAATAAGTGCTTTGTATCACAAAATGAATGAAGAGCAGATAGCATCCTCTTACCTGTGATTTTTATGTCAACGGGGTCACTGGAATGGGACCACTCATATGGGTTATGGTTGTAGGAACCATAACATGTGTAAGTCCCAGCATGATCAGGTGTCACAGGACCTATTGAGAAGTTGGCATGGGAACCCCCAAGATGGGATTCTGCAGAATGCTTAAGCTTAATTATTTCCTCTCTTTTTGAACTCAAAATGAAGGTGTCAAACAAAATCTCTGATCGACACTCCAGTGTCACCTTCTCTCCCGAATTCAGCAGGGGTGTTTGTAGAGCCAAGAGGAAAGGCTTCCTGTAGATTCCTGAGAATAAAAAAAATGTATGAACCGGATCCCACTCTGTGTTCTTGAAAACCTATGATTCTCCCTCAAGTAGCCTGTTATTCCTGTTAGTGCCCCAGTGCATTTTTTTTGTGTCTATTTCAACTTTGTACACAGACTCTGAAATCTTTCTGTGTTGATTTAGCACATATTTGGTTCTAGAATTAGCACAATATTTTGCCACTGGCTTGTGCTGAGAACATGTCTTTTGAAACCTTTTTCCATAGACTCTATAGGTGTGGGGAGTCCAGGAAACAAGGCCAGTTTCACACTAGGCTACTTTATTTGCCCTTTTAATGCTACTTTCAATAAATTATAATCCTTGGCAGAGTAATGGAATTGGTATTGAGGGGTATTGAGGGTATTTCACTTGGAAACTCTTTTGGCCCTCTCTATGATTCAAACTTCTTGTAACACACTCCTGATCCAGAATCATGAGCGTTGTTTCCTCCCAGGCAGGCTGACTTTACTGTTCTCAGTGCATCCCATCCCTGGTTCTTAATTTGCCCTTGACTTGGGTTTTGGTATTAGTTTCCAATCACTACCACAGCAAATTACTAAGAATACAATTTTTAAAGAGAACACAAGTGTTCTGAAGATCAGAACCCTGAAAAGCTCAAACAGCCTAAATTCCATATCTTCAGGGAATGGTCACTATTGAAAGTACCAGGGAAATATCCATTTATTTCTGTCTTCCAGCTACTAGAGGACTCAGGCATTCATTGACACTTAGAGTCTTCCTACACTGTCAGAGTTATCAACAGGGTGTTTCTTTCATAATGCTTTGCTCTGCCCACTATTCAATTTGTCCTTATTTTGCAATATCAGCCCTTGTAGTTCTTAGGTTCCAGGACAATTCAGGATATTCTTCTACCCTGATGTCAGCTTGTTAAGATCTGTATTCTATCTTCAAGCCCATTTTTCCCCTTGACTCATTTAACACTCAGGAAGACTTAGTGACTAGAAAGTGCACGTCCTAGTGTATTATATTATGCCCAGAACATTATCTATTTCTCTGTTTTGAATATTCCTTTATTAATACAAGCCTCTCAATAACACTACTTAAGATAATAACAGGGCTGGGAGATTTGGGGGAATGAAGTCACTTCAAACATCATCTCTGACCTGAAATTATGATCTCCAGAGGGTCACTGTATTCTGAAATTTCATTAAGGGATTGATCATTAAAACCATAGCATCTGTAGATCCCTGCATATGCTGATGTCACGGGACCCAAGACAAGGCTCCTCTGGAATATTCTTTCATTGACCAGAGAGTTAGGATCTCCACACTCTTTGTGCACCTTGAACATGTTCAACGCTCTATGAGAGTCACATTGAAGTTCCACATGCAGTCCCAGTTGTACAACATGGCTTGGCCAGGCAGAGAGTGAAGGCTTGTTATGACTTCCTGCAGAGAGATGCAGAGAATAAAAAATAATGATGCTCCTTTCACCCTAAGATGTGATCCTTCTATTTTTACTTTTGGAATCCTTTGTGTAACCATTTCCTCTGAATCAAAACATTTCTCTCTAGAAGTCCAAAGCACTATCCATTGCACCACAGAGCCAGGTGAAACATCCCTTGCTTCTGTAAGTAATCCCTCAATAACACTGCTACTAGTAACCTCAGTAAACCCATGTATTAACCAAGTTTTGCTTTGGTGCAGTCACTGTTTGGTCTATTTTGGGTTTCCTTTATGAGTTGAGCACATTTGCTATGTGTTGTATCTCCCAGGGAAGGACTCAAACACAATAGGGTCATTTTGAAATAATTTTTTGAAAGCCTGTGGTTGTTTGAATGGGTATGTTCATCATAGACTCACGCATGGTATATAAGGAATGGCACTAACAGGAGATATGGGCTTCTTCGTGCATGTGTAACGCTAGAAATTATGTCACTGTAGAATCAGGCTTTGAGGTCTCCTATGCTCAAGCTATGTCCAGTGTGAAGCACAGTCTCGTTTTGCTGCCAGTGGATCAAGATGCGGAACTGTCAGTTCCTTCTGCAGCACCATTTCTTCCCGCACATTGCCAGACTTCCTACTGTGATGATAACAGACTTAAACTCTGTACTGTAAGTCAGGCCCAATGAAATGTTTTCCTTTATAAGAATTGTCATGGTCATGCTATTACTTCACAGCCAAAGAAACCCTACTAAGACAAAGACTATAGGTATGATCAAATTACCACACGCACATATATCTTTCATGCTAAGAAATGCTAGTGGGAGAATTTTGAGTACTGAATAACAAAGTAAATTTGGTGTATCCATTCTAATGTTTTACATAATACACTTCTGTGGTGATGAGATAGAAAATAACCCCAAAGAGAATGGCACTGTTAGCAGGAGTAGACTTGTTGTAGTAGGTGTGTTTTTGTTAGAGGATGTGTGTCACTGTGGAGGCAGGCTTTGAGGTCTCACATATGCTCCAGGTACCTTCCAGTGTCTCAGACAACGTCCTGTTGTCTGCAAGATGTGGTACTTACAAATACCTCTCCAGCACCACATCCGTCCTCATGCTGCCAAGTCCCACCATAATGATAATGGATGGAACCTCTGAAGTGTTAGCAAGTTCAGCTAAATTTAGCAATTGAATGTTTTCCTTTATAAGAGTTGCTGTGATCATGTTATCTCTTCACTGCAATAGAAACCAGCCAACTTCTAATGAAAATTAATCTCCTTTGATGCATATACATTTAATACCAATCAATGGAAAATACACCCAGATAACATTTCAGTTTTTAATATATTTGATCCAATCACAAGGGCAACCACAGTTTTAAGAGAAACATCACTAAAGTTAAACTCCACATGGACTCCCACACATTAATAGTGGGAAACTTGAAAACCCCTTTTAACAATCGACAGGTCATCCTGACAAAAACTAAACAGAGAAATACTGGGGCTGCCATAGATGGTGAGCCAAATGTTCCTAACAGATATGTACAAACATTTTACCCAAACAGAAGAGAATATGTATCCTTTTCAGCACCTAATGGCTCTTTTTCCAGGATTGACTACATAACCAGCAACAAAGCAAGTCTCAATAGGTAGAAGAAAATTGAAATAATCTGTATATTATATCAGACCATCACATATTGGAGCAGGAATTCCAGAACGGAAACAATAGAAAGTCTACAAACTCTTGAAAACTGAAGAAATTTCTATTGAATGAAAACTGGGTCAACATATAAATTATAACCAAATTAAAGACTTTCTAGAGTTCAATGAAAATTAATGTACATCATACCCTAACTTATGGGACACAATGAGAACATTGCCAAGAGAAATGTTCATAGCACTAAGTGCCTACATAAATGAATTGGATTGATCTCATATTAACAACTTAACAGCACACCTGAAAACTCCAGAAGAAAAAGAAGCATACTCACACAGGAGGAGGAGATGCTAGCAAATAATAAATTGAGGGCTGAAATCAATAGTATAGAAACAAAGAAAACAAAACAGTGAATCAACGAAAACTTGAGTTGGATCTTTGAGAAAATCAACATGATAGACAAACTTTTATCCAAACTACTAAAAGGCAGAGAGAATATCCAAATTAACAAAATCAGAAATTAGAGACCAGAAAATGGAAAGATTTCCCATGCTCTTTGATAGGTAGGATCAACACAATAAAAATGGTAATTTTGCCTAAAGCAATCTACAGATCCAATGCAATTCCCATCAAAATACTGGTACAATTTTCACTGACCTTGAAAGAACAATGATCAACAATATATGGATAAACAAAAGACCCAGGATAGCCAAAAAGCCCTGTACAATAAAAGAACATCTGGAGGCATCACCATCCCTGACTTTAAGCTCCATTCTAGAGCCATAGTTCTGAAAACAGCTGGGTATTGGCACAGAATAGATAGGTAGACCAATGGAATTGAATTGAAAACCCTGATATTAAACTACACACCTATGAACACCTGATTTTTGACATAGAAGGTAAAATTATACAATGGAAAAGAGAAAGCACCATCAACTAATGGTGTTGGCATAACTGGATGCTGACATGTAGAAGATTGCAGAAAGATCCATATCTATCATCATGCATAAAACTTAAGTGCAAGCCGGGTGTTGTTGGCACATGCCTTTAATCCCAGCACTCGGGAGGCAGAGGTACTCGGATCTCTGTGAGTTTGAGGCCAGCCTAGTCTCCAGAGCGAGTGCCAGGATAGGCGCCAAAGCTAAACAGAGAAACCCTGTCTCGAAAAACCAAAAAAAAAAATCCTGCAAATGGGTCTAAAACCTCAATATAAATGTAGCCACACTGAACCTCTTAGAAGAGAAAGTGGTAGGTACCCTCAAACAGATTGGTATAGGAGAAAACTTATTGAACATAACACCTGTAGCACTGACACTGAGATTGACAATTAATGTGGATCGAAATGCAATCATTTCTCTATACTTTCTAGAACTAGTTTGAAAACAGATGGTTAATTAGGAAGTACTCATGTGCTGGAGCCTGTATAGCCAGGCAGGAGAGGGAGAAAGAGAGCCGAATGCATGGGTCCCTGATATTTAAAGCCTTGCTACGTCACTCTGACCATGCCCAAGTGTGAGTGGTCATCATTTCCCCTTACAGACATTTAATGAATGAGACCACCTGAAACTGATAAGCTTCTGTAAGGCTAAGGAAACACTCAGCAAGACAAAACGGGCAGCCCACAGAATGGGAAAAGATCTTCACCAACCCCATATCTGACAGAGGGCTGATCTCCACAATATACAAAGAACTCAAGAAGCTAGTCAGTAAAACACCAAACAATCCAATTACAAAGTGGGATAAAAAACTGGAGAATTCTCAGTAGAGGAATCTAAAATGGCTGAAAGACACATAAGAATGTGCTCAACATTCTTAGCCATCAGGGAAATGCAAATCAAAACAACTCTGAGATACCATCTTACACCTGTCAGAATGGCTAAAATCAAAATCATCAGTGACAGTTTGTGCTGGAGATGATGTGGAGAAAGCAGAACGCTCTTCCATTGCTGGTGGGGTGCAAACTTTTGTGGCCACTTTGGAAATCAGTATGGCAGTTTCTCAGGAAAATGGGAATCAATCTACCTAAGGATCCAGCAATTCCACTCTTAGGCATATACCCAAAGGATGCACATTCATACACAAGGACATCTGTACAACTGTCTTCATAGCAGCATTATTTTTAATAGCCAGAACCTGGAAGCAACCTAGTTGACCCTCAACCAAAGACTGGATCAAGAAAATGTGGTAAATTTACACATTGGAATACTATTCAGTGGAAAAAAACAACGAAATCCTGAAATTTTCAGGCAAATGGATGGAATTTGAAGAAACTATATTTTGTGAGGCAATCAAGACACAGAAAGTCAAATGTAGTATGTAATCACTCGTAAGTGGATATTAGACATAGAGAAATTTGTAACCAGCTTACAATCCAAAACCCCAGAGAAGCTGGGGAACAAGGAGGACCCTAAGAGAGACAGACATACATGGTGCCCTGGAGAAGGGGAAAAGGACAAGATTTCATGAGTATATAGGGAGCACTCAAGGAGCGGGGAGGGACGTAGAAGAGAGAAGAGGGAAGAACATGGAAAGAGAACATGAGGGATCAGGATGATCATGTCGGGGGAAGGATAGAGAAGGTGAGCAAGAAAAGAGATACTTTATGACAGGGAGCCATTTTAGGTTTAAAGATGAATCTGACAAAATGTAAATATCCTGGGTTCCACAAAGATGATGCCAACTAGGAATGGAAACAACAGTGCTGAGTCTAACTTTAATGCCCTTCCCCTATATTGAGTTTGATGACTTCCTCAAATGTCATCCAAGAGCCTTCATCCAGTAGCTGATGGAAGCAGAAGCAGAGATTCACAGCCAAGCAATGAGACAAAGTCCTGGAATCCAGGTTCACAGAGGGAGGAGTGACGTGCAAAAGGGTCAAGTCCCTACTGGGGAAACCCACAGAAACAGCTGACCTGAGCTGACATGGGCATCCACAGTCCCCAGTGTGACTTCGGGTGTTCCAGCATAGGACAGAAACAGGCTCCCTGAACGTGGTTGTCATTTGGGAGGCCTGGGCAGTCTATGCGGCCTCTGGAAGTGAAACTTGTATTTATCCCTAGTGCATGATGATGGCGGAAGCACTTCTGTGTATGTTTATCTTATTGATTGTTAAATAAAATACTGTTTGCTGTTTGAGGCAGCAAGTTAGATGGGACTAGGAGTCAAAGAGGATTCTGGGAAATGTAGTAGAGAAGTGGTGATCCAGGCAGGAAGTGACATAGCAAGGAGACTCATATTTAAAGAAGGAGAAACAGAAAGCGTCTGTCTTTTCCCCTCCGCTCCTGCTCCAGCAGCACAATGTGATTCACCAACACGGAGGGACACCAATAAAGCGTCCGATAAGGTAAGTCTTATAAAATATATAGATTTATGATAATTGAGACTGAGCTAACAGATGAGAATCCTAGTCATTGGCCAAGCAGCTTTGCACCTAATACAAGTTTCTGTGTATTCATTTGGGCCTAACTCAGGCGGGCGGCTGGCATAAAGCTCACACGTGGCGGTGGGGCTCAGGCGACATTTGGCAAAAAGATTTATCGCAACAGCATGATGTTTCATGGAGGACCTAAGTCCTGCCCCACATGATTTGTCAGACATTGACGATCCCTTATGGGAGGCCTCACCCACCCTGGGCAGTGGATGGTGGGTGGGATGGGTTTGGGGGTCTTAGGTAGACAGGGGGAAAGGGAATGTGGATTGTTGTATAAAATAAGATTGTTTCTAATTTGTATAAAATTATTTTTAAGAAAAGAAAGAAAAATAGCTCTGATGTAAGCATATACTTAAAACATTAAAACAACAACAACAAAAAAGAAACTCTGGGTAGAAATGCTATGAATTTTTTTAAATGAATCACCAAACAACATAAAATTTTGGAAACCACCTCCCATAGACAAGCAATAGACCTACGGAATTGGAAAAATATATGGTCTCGCTTGTCAATGCAGGTCAATTCTCTTGCTGACAAGCCTGGCACTCTGGAATCCATTGCCTGGATCCACATATATAGAGCAGAAAACTGACTCCAGCAGGTTGTTGTATAACCTCCACACTTGTGTCATACTATTTACACACACACACACACACACACACACACACACACACACACACACACACACACACGGTACACACTTAAGAAATAAATGTAAAAATTTTAAAAGTTAAGGTATTTCAACAGTATACTTGATAAAATAAGAGAATGGGTGAGCTTAGGTCATTATACAATCTTACAGGTAAATAAAAAAACTGAATGAAAACACAAAGAAAAGAATGATAAGATATTTTGATACCATCAAAATAGTTAATTATAAGTAATAAAATTTCAAGAAAGTGTAAAGGAATATTGGAATCACTTGGGATGATGGGGGTGGCATCTAGAATGAGTTCAATGAGAGGGATGAATATTATTAAATGTACTGTATGAGAATCTCAAGGAAATTGCAAAATATTTACCAAGAGACATACAAGCAGAGATAGCAAAATTAAGCAGAAAATGCCTGATTTAGAGATAAAACTACCCAACACTTTGAAACATGGAGACAATGACAATCTTCGGGTCAAAGATGGTCAAATTAGAAATTTAAACTAAATAATCAAGATCACAAAACATGTAGTTATCACAAGAGACACTGGTATAAGAAAGAGAAAAGAAGCAAAGATCACATGAGAAATTTCTTGTAGAGCTAACGGCAGACTTCTGAGCAAAGGCGTACAGGACACAAGGCACCAGGATGATCAGATAAGTGGAAAAAGTAAAATCCTGTTTGTAAATGTCAACAACTCTGCTTTTCAGAAATGAATCATACGAAGATTTTCTCAGAAAGATGGTAGCAGACAATGTCCATTATAATATTAAGCACGGAAAATGCTGTGGAGTTTCTGAAGTTGAAAGAATAGGCTGCTAATGAGTTATATGAAAACATATTCACATGGAAAAAGTAGAATTATCTGGCTAAAAGTAACCCATAATAAGTTGTTACAGTGTACTCACAGTACACAAATAGTATCTGTAGCACAGGTGTGTGAAAACAAATACAATCTCCTAAAAGATTTGTCAAGTGACACAGAGATGAAAAAAGTCATAAATTGTAACACTGAAATTTCAGTATGTGTGGAGGTGTTCAGGTGAGTGTGTATCAAAAGGGAAGATACATTTTAATTAAAAAATTAAGAATGGACTTTGTGAGCCCATTCCAGGTGGAGGGATGCTCTCTCAGCATAGACACCAGGGGGAGGGCCTAGACCCTGCCCAGGATGATATGACAGAATTTGGGGATGCCCCATGGAGGGCCTCACCCTCGTTGGGGAGCAGAGGGTGGATGGGGTTGGGGGGTGGGGGCACTAGGAGAGGGAGAGGGAGAAGGGATTGACACATGAAGTAGGCTTGTTTCTAATTTGAAATAATAAAAAATAATAAAAAATGGAAAATCCACCATGTGTTGTGGCCCATACTTAATCACAGCATGGGAGACACAGAGGATATTCATGTCTCCACGGAGAAATCTGTGTTGAACAACCTAAAAACAAATGTTTATCAAATCAAAGTTGATACCTGTCCCAGCCAAGTGCAGTGTCTTGGACAATCTGATACAGTTGTGTTAGGCTGGTTTTCAGGGTCCTAACTTTGCAATTCAGAAAACTCACTGAGATGTCACTCACAGAAGCCAACAGCTGAAATTCAGTGATGCCTTATCTCCCATTACAATGAAACTTATGTACTGGGATGGGTAGTAACTCAAGATTTTAAGGATGGACTCACCTGCTTGTGCCAAAGACCCCAGGAATAGGAAGAAGCCTGGAAAGAAAAAAAAATGGATGATTTATCTCCTTCCAATCACCAGGCCAACTGACACCCAGGTCTCTGTTGGGCCTCTGTACTGTAGAATCAGAGCATGTGTAGTTACGATGAACTCACCCACTAATATCCATCAGGAAAGTAGTGTATCTGCTGTGGACAGATCCAGCCTCTCACAACAGTTTCCCACCCTGTTATTCCACACCCTTCATTCCCAGCAGGACTCACCAGTGCACATTAGGTTCAGGAGCAGAGAGAGCATGGTGTTGCTTTGACTGGCAAGATACAGAACAAGAACAAAACTTGTAGGATGTTGTGAGAGTCTCAAAGTGTCTGCCTGACCACAGCACGGAAAGCTTACCGACAGACAACATCCGCCCTCACCCCCAAGATTGTTAATTTTTTGAGAGAGGGTTTCTCTGTAGTTCTGCCTATACTGGAATGCACTTTGTAGACCAGGTTGGCTTTGAATTCAAAGACCACTAACATCTGCTTGTCAAGTGCTTGCATTAAAGGTGTGTTTTCCAATACCAGGCTTAAGAGAACTCCCCCTTTTTACCATGGCCTCGGAGGACCATTGTTTCTTGGAAATTGTTCACCCCAGGTCTTCAGCAACAGCATTACCCAAGTCTACAACTATGTTGTGTCCTGGATCCATTTCCTTTATTCAACATGATCAAATTTGATTATTGTAATAAAACTTGGGATTTGTTTTGTTGCCTCTTAAATCTGAGACTCCGTGCTTCCTCTGGTATTCCATGAACATGTCCAGTGAGTATTAATCATGTTATAAGATCCACCCTAATGTGTCAGTCAAAACTGCTATGCTGCTATTAATTCAGTGTCAGGCTATACTTATTTGATTTCTTAACTATGTACTTTATAATTATGCAATACTACTTCTTTTAATTAATAAAACATACAAAGCAAGGATGTTTCACTTTAATTGTGTTCAATTATGTGTGAGCATGTGCATGTTATTTCTGGTTCATGGAAGGACAGAAGAGGGCATTGATCAGATGCCCTGGAACTCGGGTCTCAGGCAGTTGTGAGCCTCCTCAGGGGGGCACTGAGAATTGAATTTGAGTCCTCTGCAAGGACAGAACTCACTGTTAAGCTCTGAGTGATCTCTCCAGGCCTTTACACTTACCATTCCTTGCCAAGAATCCCAGGTATATATTAATTATGGTGTGTTGCTTCACTTCATTTTGGGTGGTTGACGGAAATATGATAATGTTTAATAGGGACAGTTGGACAAGTTGTTTGTGCATACTTTCAGAAATTTTTACTTTACAAGGATCTTTCCTGAGTCTACAGCATTTGATCTTTATTTCACTATGATTCTCAAAAATGAACCTAGATAAGAAATGCCAATATTCTTATTTTCAAATAAAGTGCATACTTAATTAATCTTTTGAAGCCTCGAGTAATATCAACACGGATGGTTGTTGGTGGCACACACCTTTAATCCCAGCACTTGGGAGGCAGAGGCAGGTGGGTCTCTGTGAGTTTGGGACCACAGCAAGTGCCAGGATAGGCTCCAAAGCTACACAGAGAAACCCTGTCTCAAAAAAAAAAATACAAAAAGGGAGAAATAGCTACATGATGGCAAAATTGCCTTACTCGCTCTTTTATTTTGAAAATTTACTTTTCATTTTACATACCAATCCCAGGTCCTCCTCTTTCCCCTTCTCCTGACTCCATCTGACTTGTTAACGCCCCCCCCATCCACTCCTCAGAGTGGGTAAGGCCTTTCTTGGGGAGTCAACACAATCTGGCATACTAAGTTTAGACAAGACCGAGACACGCCTCCCCTGTATCAAGGCTGAGAAAGGCATCCCATAAAGGGAATGGACTTTACAAAGTCAGCTTGTATGCCAAGGATGGGCCCTTTACTCTAATATTCTTATGATGTATTTCTAGCAGATTCTGTCAGAGCCGAAGTAGCTGCAAGACATGGAAAAGAATTGGGAACATTTAAAATGGAACTGACTGTTGGCCACACAATGCCCGTGTTGCCTTTACAGAATTTTCATTCACCATGAAACCCAGACAGTATCTTATGGGTTGAATAGGGGCAGCCAGTCCCCACCACTCCAGACACCGTTACAGGCACATTAGCAGAACAGGGAGATTAGATTATCCTTGCGGCCACTAAAATAACCTATCTTCCTGATAAGGGACAGTTTAGTTTCTGTGGGAGCCATTTCTTCCTTGATAACCCACTTTCATTGAGGATTCACTGAGACACAGGAAGGTAATATCCTTGGCGCCAGATGCTGATTTAGCCGCAGCCGGGTCAGCTTCCTGTGTGTGCATTGAAAGCAACAGGTACTTGTGAGACATTGGGAGCTATAGAATGTGTGAAGTCTCAGTTCCTGCCACATACTTCTATATTTGTTTCTTCAAACGCAAAATAAACAGCTCTTTTTTTTTTGAAATACTTAGTTGGTCTTATGTGGACACTTAGATGAAACCAAAAGCAACCCTCTGTTTAAATTTCAAATGTAAAAGGAGGGCTTTCCTAAAAATGTTTAGTGGTGCTAAAATTCTTGTATGTTTTTTCACTTTCACTATCTTATTTGTTTCCTGCCAGCCTTTATTACACTGCTCAGGGTATGCCAGAATTCACACATGAAGAACAGAAGGGTCTTAAACGAGTTGCTTCTCCTCCATCCTGCCCTGTGCTAGTAATACATGTGAGCACTACCACACTTGTCTAAACTTTTTAATCTTTATTTTTTTAGTGGATAAATGCTTTGTTTTATAGTTTCAGCACTGTGGATGAAATACAGGGACAGCCACTGAGAGACAGTTGTTCAGTTTGGATCCACAATTAAAAATCAGATATCAAAGAATGCATGTCTAAGGTCAGCTTGTTCTCTTCACTCTTAAATATTTACGAGCATCCTTTTAGGGAATCATGCCACTCTCTAAATATTGGGAAACCCTCTTGACATCATTATACCAAACAGGAATTTTCCCCTGAAATGCCCATAGGCCAACTCTCTGTGATTTAGAGAAACTGTCTGACTCTGTCTTGAAGTGATTCTAGTTTCTGGCAATTTGACATGTAAAAACCAAGATAACATTACCATTTACAACTACCCAGTATATTTAGAAACAAGTGTCACCACTGAATCAGTGTCACCTTTCTTGAGATAAACCTGAAGGACTTTTCTCATCAGCACCCCATGGAAACAGTTGAATGTTTGTGTTTGTTGATTTACTAGATAATCACAGATGCTCTGTATTCATCAGCGTAACAGCCATGTCATGTTCAGAGACCAGCATCTCACCGAACTCTTTACCATCAGCTAGCTCTTATGGTCTTTTCACTGGTCCTCTTTTGTGATGTTCTCTGAGGCTTGAAAGGAATTAATATAGAGGTTCCAAGTTGGCTTTTCCCCCACATAGTATTTCAGATCACTTGGCTGAAGTGTCTGAGAAACAACTGAATTTGTCTTGGGAGAGTTAGGTCACAACTCCTGGTTATCTGTATACTTCTAGTTGTTTCTTCTGGTGTCCTATTACTTGGATTTGTTACTCAGCGTTCTTTACTCTCTACGCCCCATATGCTCCCTTTATCTCTGTATCACACCTGTCTCTGTAAGTTTCATGGATCATCATAAAAGATAGACATTAGTTCTTTCTCTTTGACACACACACAAGCACACAAACACACATACACACAGTGTGACACATAGGCTTAAATATGCCAGAAAGCTCTATTTCAGGTAAGCTAAAATTAATAAATAGTTAAAAATATAGGATCATAATTTTTAATCTTGCTTCCACATATAGGAAAAATGCAGTTTTTACTTTCTGAATCTGGATGTTTATGATAAACATGACCTCTAGTGGCATCAATTTTCCTGTGGAGGTTCTTAAATAGAACATTTCAGTATGATGGTGTCTTGGGAGAATAACGGTTCTTGTGGCCACTAACAACTAGGAAACCATGAATGTTATCCATCATGTTTTTTCTTTTGAGTCATACAGATGTGTAATCTGTTTTTCCTCCTAGAAGTCTGAGAATTCAATGAGACTAATAGTCTTGTAATCTTTGCTACTTGAAGGGTCAGTTCATATCAACCTACAAGGGGGACCATAGTTAGCTAATAGTCTATATGATCCCTGTGTTATCTGAAAGGCCAGGCCATATACAGCTCCTACAATAACGACCACAGATACTTAATAGTCTTGCTTGCATTTACATTATCTGTGTAGCCAGTCTCTCCATCAGGCTCCAAGAACCAGAACCAGAGTTCACTACTAGCCCAAATTACTAAACTATTTGTCTGACTAAGAACATACAAGATCCTTCCATAGGCACTTAAACCAATGGTGGTAGCCTGTTTTCTTAGAAGAAATGATATGTACTTTGTGTTGGGTTTTGATGCCATTATATTTCCTTTTGAATTATGGATTTTATTATATCAGGATAATTTTTCTTCTTAAAGTGTACTGTGCTTCAATATACTTAAAATAAACTGCTTGTTGTCAGACTCCAGAAGTTTGTATCAGCCGGATGAACTAAGTCGTGATGGTCTGTATTTCTTTATTGCCTCTCGAGTTTTATTTCTCTGCCACATTTAGCAATTGCAAGGAATCCCACAGCTGGCAACCAGTGGGAAGCGCTAAGTCCTCATGGAAGGTTAGAACACCTTTCTTTAAATATAAATTAGGGATTTATGAATTACTGATCTCTGGTTCAAGGTTTTTTGACTGTACGTGAGAGAACAGATTAATCACAGTTTCTAATCAATTATATGAGACAAATGTTTGCTAAGATACAAAGTAAAAGCAACAAAATACTGAGTACAACAGCTTTGCAACTTTATTCCCATAAAAATTAGTGTATATGGAGTTATAAAGTACAAAGAAAATCTCTGCCAATTCTTTTGGAAGATGAAGTACAGTAATATTTTTCTTGTACCCTCTCAGGAATAATAAATGCAAAGGAAAAAAAAGAGAGAAGAAGGGAGGACGAGGAAGGTGGAGTGGGAGTAAATTTCCCATTGGATTCATCTTGTCAGGCCTCAGCAGGTGTCTCCACATTCCCTATTTGCATTAGGAGTCTCTTTTCTTTCTGCTTCTGTATTTGCAAATATGAACAAGAAACTTAGCTAGACAGCAACAAATAATGAGAACAAGTCGGTTTTCCAGAAATAAAAAATAACTGAATATAATGATACCCCCAATTTCTTTACTCTCAAACAATTAGGTATTCATCACATGGTCATTGTGAGATTTCTGATTAATTTGTAAAAACATTCTGTCCAGTGTTTAGAGGAACTATCCCACGGACCACTGTTGATACAGATTTTTTTTTAAAATTTATTTATTAGTTCTAGTTAGGGAACAAGCTTGTTTCATATGTAAGTCCCTTCTCCCTCTCCCTCCCATCACCCCATCCCTCCTCCCCCACCCGCCCCCCCCACCCCATCCACCCCCACTCCCCAGGCAGGGTAGGGCCCTCAAAGGGGGCTCTGCAAAGTCCACCAAATCTTCCTGTGCTGGTCCTGGGCCCTTCCCCATGTGTCCAGGGCCAGAGTGTATCCCTTCACATGGGATGGGCTCTCAAAGTCCCTTCTTGCACCAGGGAAAAATACTAATCCACCACCAGAGGCTCCCTGGAGTGCAGAGGCCTCCTTATTGACATCCATGTTCAGGGGTCTGGATCAGTCTTGTACTGGCCTCCCAGACAGCATCTGGGGTCGATGTGCTCCCCCTTGTTCAGGCCAACTGTTCCTGTGGGTTTCTCCAACCTGGCACAGATCCCTTCGCTCTTCATTCCTCCCTCTCTTCAACTAAATTCCAGATTTCAGCTCAGTGTATATCTGTGGATGTCTGTCTCTGCTTCCATCAGCCACTGGATGAGGGCTCTAGTTCCTGGGTCGGTCAGCCACAATTTGGCATTTAAATTAAAATTCACACTATAAAAATTCCAAGATAACACTACCATTTGCAACTGCCCAGTATATTTAGAAACAAGTGTCACCAGTTTGTCAGCTACTCCTTTCTTGAGATAAACCTGAAGGACTTTTCTCATCAGCACCCCATGGATACAGCTGAATGTTTGTGTTTGTTGATCTACTAGGTAATCACAGATGCTCTGTATTCATTAGTGTAACAGCCATGTCATGTTCAGAGACCAGCCTCTCACTGAACTACTTACCATCATCTAGCTTTTAGGTTCTTTTCCCTGGCTTTATTTTGTGATGTTCCCCGAGGCTGGGAAGCAGTTAACCCAGAGGTTGGCAGACAGCTGTTTGTCTCTATAAAGTGTTTTTGATCACTTGGGGTGAAGCTTATGAGAAGTGACTGAATTTGTTCTGGGAGACATTAGGTCACAGCCCCGTCCTGCTGCTTGTTTCCTTTCTACTTCTAGTTGTTTTTCCTGGTTTTCCTGTTACTTGGATTTGTTACCCATCATTCTTGATTCTCTACTCTCTTTGTCCTCCCTTCCTTTCTATGTGGAACCTGCTTCTGTAAGTTTCATGGATCATCATAAAAGTTATGGTATTAGCTCTCTGTCTCTCTCGCTCTCTCTTACACACACACACACACACACACACACACACACACACACACACAGTATGACACATTTGTACAAATATGCCATAAATCTCTACGATTATAGTTAAGCTAAAAATTAATTAAAAAATGTAAGACTATAGAATCATAATTATAATCTCGCTTCCACATATTGATACATGCACTATTTGCTTTCTGAATCTGGGTGATTTTGATAAACCTGATGATCTCTCGTTGCATCCATTTTCCTGTGAGTCGTCTGTTTGGTTTTTCATTATGATGGTGCACTGGGAGAATAAAGTTTCTTGTGGCTCTTCACTGAAGGCAGCGCATGGCCCCGAGGCACCTCTTCCCTGGACAGACGGAACATGTCAAACGGCTGGTCCAAGATGCAGGACAAGGTTTCGTTCTCTCCTGAAGTCACCACAGGGCCCATCAGGGCTGACAGAGGAGGTTTCCCATAAAAACCTGGAAAAGTGACAGAGGCAGTTAGAAGGGTTTCTTAGCATTCTCCCCTCACTGTTCTCTCTCTCCCTGGTTACTTGCCTGTGATCTCTCTCTCCTCCTGCCATTTCCATCCTCTCTCTCTCTCTCTCTCTCTCTCTCTCTCTCTCTCTCTTTCTCTCTCTCTCTCTCCCATTTTCCTTGTCCATTATGTTACTGAGTCTCAGGTCCCACTCCTGTACCCAGACATTTTATCCCCATGGTTTTGCATTTTTGCGTTCGTTCATTCCATCTTCCTATTTTAGAATACGTCTTTCATGAACATATATCAATTTTATACACCACTTGTCTCCACTGTAAAGTGTTCATATGTTTACATAATTCATGTTTATATTTGCCTTAACATACTTTTTAAATCTTTTGAAATTGAAATATAATTACGTGACTTAAGGTCTCTTTTTCTTTAATTGTTGTTAACATATATGCACATTTACATATATATATGTAATATTGAGTATATTTACTTTATTACTTCCTTTTTGTTCCCCGACATCCACAGATGAAATTACGTTTATTAGTCTCCTGCTTCCCTTTACTTTTCAATTTTTTAAATCAACGTTTCTAGTTAAGAGTTGTTACTTTATTAGCGAACAATGTGACGGACTTCAGTAAGGCACCTTCATGCTGTTCATTTTGTTCATCCCTCCGTACTTTCTTGTACCACCTTCTGCCGGTCCGGCCCCTCCAATTTCACTTCCTTTGCCAGCCTTATGTCTTCTACATCTTTCCCCATCCCTCTCTATTAAGCTCTTTCCGCCACTCATGGCCAGTTTCCAATTTCATGGCCCATATCTTTCCCACACTATGGATATCAAAACCCTAGAAAACGATTGCATTCTACATGTTTTCATTTTCGGTCTTGTTGCTCTCTTAAAAATTTATTTATTTATTTTACAACCCAACAAGTTTCCCCTGTCTCCTCCCCTTCCAGTCTCTCTCTCTATGCCCTCTGTTCCCACCCACAGTCCACTCCTCTTCCCCTTCTGTTTAGGCAAGGGATGGTCTCCCATATTTGTTTTAAGTAGCACAGAAAACAACGGAATACATCGTGACATCCTCATACAGTTCATTCTGCTTCTCTTCCCTTCTCGCTTCTCCCTTGTCGTTAGTCATTTCCCTCGCCCTCACTTCCTCTTTTTTCTCATATGCTTTCCCCTCTTTCACCATCCCTCTGTTCAGCTCCTCCCCTTTCCAGAGGTCAGTTTCCTAATGCATGACGTAACTCCCTCATCTCGGGCATATTTAAAATCCAGAACCTGACTTTATTCTAAGTTACTCGTTTTCTGAGGTCTTTTCTTGACATACCTTCGCTAGTCTCTCTTTTTAAAGGACTGAATGCTCCATGAATGTGGTTGCCTCCCTTGAGAACGAACTACTGTGACCGTCCCTCTCTTGTTCCTCTTAGTGTGTGCTGCTCAAGTGTGGTCTATCAGCTGCCGCCCTCGGTCTGTTTTGACATACACAACATCTGCTAATATTTCTCCATCTCTACTTTCTAATCTTCTATTTTGACTCCTGAATTTTGCAGTTTTTTTCTTCCACTCATGTCATGCATGCCGTTTACTCTGAGTCAGTCTCTCTCTCTCTCTCTCTCTCTCTCTCTCTCTCTCTCTCTCTGTCTCTCTCTGTCTCTCTCTCTTTCTTCCCCCCCCTTTTTTTTTAGCTATTTGAGTTTCCTCTTTTGAGAATTCTATTTATATCTGTACCCCATTTTAAAATAGGGATATTTGCTATCTTGATATATAGGTTTTTGGGTTCTTTACATATATTGGATTTATGTCTTTTATCAGATGTGGAGTAGGGAAAATATTTTCCCATCCTTTAGGCTGCCACTTTGTTTGAATGATGGAGGGCCGGGGGTCTCTGGAGGTTCCCTGGGTCAAAGTCAGAGAGGGTGGAGTGCGCTGTCTGCCCATCCCACAGCCTCCCCGAAACTTGGAGTCAGGTCAAAGTGAGAATTCGTTTATTGCTGAACAGTGAAGCCTTTTTAAAGTAAACAACTGCAGGGTGGGAAAAGTATTACCCAAGAATTTTAAAGGTATCCCAGTGATGTATATGGGGTCCTATCCCCTCTCGGGCAAGGTCTGTGAGTGTAACGACCTCATCCAGTGGGACTTGGGCAGCCAATTGCTTTTGTTGGTAAACACCTGAAGCCTCACCTCCTTAGCCTCCTCTCAGCGCCATCTTGTATTGGCATTGGTCAGTTATCAGCTTTGGGCTACTCCAGTCGTCTTCTTGGGCCCTTTTCCTCCTGCCGGGACATGACCTGTGCTCCCCCACAGTGGAATCTTTTAAAAAATGTGTTCTTCTGTCCTGACCTGCAGGACATCAACCTGGGGCAAGAGAGTCAGGGATAGGGAATGGGGACAAGAGACGCAGAAAGAACGACCACAAGGCAGGATTCTGATCAAGTGGCAAACTTTACTTTTCTCTGGCTAGCTTATATAGTCAGGATATGGGGAGGGGAAGAATGGGTTGTTTGAATACCAGTTGTTGGTATAGGCAGGATATATTAGGAAGCCACAAAGAGGGTGATTGGCAGGGTAAAGAGTTCATGAGTAAGAGGTCCAGGGAGGGTTGCCTAGGTGACTGAGCCTGTGTGTGGAGGACTGGGTCAGGTTGTTTCTTTTCTTGAGCTGATGTTCTAAGGAGCTGCTATGTAAAGGTAACTATGTGGCCTGCCAAGCATGGCCTAGGATCTCATGCCAAACCCTGAGATTTGGCTCCCAACATTCTTCTCTCAAATATTACATCGTGATCACTGTTTCTCCTGCCTTTTATCCCCCTAGTCCCCCCCTGCCCTTCCCTCTCCCACAGATATACTCATCCTCCATTTCCCTTCAGAAGAGGGCAGACCTAGTAAGGATAACAACCAAACATTGCATATGAAGTCGCAATAAGACTAGGCACATCCCCTCTTTCCAGGGCTGGACAAAGCAACCCAACAGGTGTAAAAGGACCCCCAAAACATTCAGAAGAGTCAGAGACAGCCTCTGCTTCCACTGTTAGGAGTCCCACAAGAACACCATCTATACAACATATATACAGAGGACTTGGGTAAGACTCCCATAGGCCCCCTAATTGTCAGTTCAGTCTCTGTGAGGCCCTATGAGCCCTGTTTACTTAAATCTGTGAGCCATTTTCTCGTGGTGTCTTTGAGTTCTCTGGCTCCTACAACTTTTCTGCCCTGTTTTCCCTGGAATTCCAAGAGCTCCACCTAATGTGAATCTGTGAACCCTCTCTGATAACAATTGTGGTAGATTTTAGTCTGCAAGTATAGCAGAGTGTCAATAGTAATCATTCCATTTACTTTTTAATTTTTTTATTTTAATTAGAAGATTATTTTACATGTAATTCCAGGTCCCTTTCCCTCCCCTCCTCCCCTGTCCTCCCAACTAACACCCTTCCTATCCCATACCCTTTCTGCTCCCCAGGGAGGGTGAGGCCTTCCATAGAGGATATTCAGAGTCTGTTGTATCCTTTGGTTTAGGGCCTAGGCCCATCCCTTGTGTCTAGGCTCAGGGAGTATCCCTCCATGTGGGATGGGCTACCAGAGTCAATTCCTATGTTAGAGACAAGTACTGATCCACTACGAGGGGCCATGATGGGGCAGGAAGGTTGAGTTGGGGGAAGAATAGAAGAGAGAAAGATAAGAGATAATATAATAGAGGGAGCCATTGTAGGTTTAAAGAGAAATCAGGCTCTAGAGAAATGTCTGGAGAGTTGCAAAGATGATGCCAATTAACAATCCAAGCAACAGAGGAGAGGCTACCTTAAATGTCCTCCCCTGATAATGAGATTGATGACTGACTTTATGCCATTGTAGAGCCTTCACCCAGCAGCTGGTGAAAGTAGAAGCAGACACCCACAACTATTCACTGAACTGAACTGAAATCCAGTTGCAAAGAAGGACAAGTGATGAGCAAAGGGGTCCAGACCAGGCTGGTGAAACCCACAGAAACACCTGACCTGAACAATGGGGAGTTCTTGGTCCCCAGACTGATAACTGGGAAACCAGCATTGTCTGATCCAGACCCCTTGAGTGTGGGTGTCAGTGAGGAGACTGTTCACTTTTTTGATGGTCACTTTTGGCTTTATCCTAGGTCTCTGGACTATCCAGCCCCTTGTTCCTGGCCCTCTAGGCAGCTCACTGGTGGCATGGTTCTCTATTTGGACCAGTTATTGTTTCTGTACCACCTTTATCCTAGCATATCTTTCAGGCAGGAAAAATTGTATGTCAAGGATTTTGTGTCTGGGTTGGTATCTCAGTCCTTCCTCTGGAAGCTTTGCCTGGTTACAGCAGATGGCTGATGAGGGTTCTGTATTTGCCATTACTTGGAACCTTAGTTAGGGTCCCCATTGTAGATTTCTGGGAGTTTCCATTACACTGAATATTATCTATAAAGCATTTTTATTTAGGTACTTAGTGGTATGATCCTGCCTCCTTGAACTGCCTTTATTGTGCCCCAAACATTTGGGTTGTCTACTAAGTATATCACTGCCATCTATGAGTATGTTGTAATCTACCTATCATTTATTATCTGTATATCTACTGATCTGTCATCTGTCTGTCTATTATCTCTCTCTTTACCTTACTGTAGAGATACTATCAGTTGATCATCATTGTTCTACCATCTTCATTCTGTCGATCTGTCTGTCAGTCAAACATCTATGTATTTGTTATTCTTTACTCTAAGTTTCAAATATCTGTTTGTAACTTTCTCACACATCTTTCTTATATACATTATTTATTTTAGTCTCTTTGTCTTAATCATTTCTTTTATTTAAGTTGACAAATAAGAGAATATTCACAATGTAATTTTCATTTTTATATATTTTTCTTTTTAGTTTATTCAAATAAAAAGCAATCTTATTTTTAAATACCATTCACAGTTCCCTCTTCTCACCCTCCCTTTACCTCCACCATCTCCCTATCCCACCCACTATGTACTCCTCAGAGAGGGTGATGCCTTCCCTGGGGAATCATCAAAGTCTATCACATCATATGGAGGAGGGCCTCAGCTGTATCTAGGCTGAGCAAGGTATTCTTCCATAGGGAATGGGCTCCAAAATAACCAGTTCATGCACTAGGGATAAATACTAGTTCCATTGCCAGAGGCCCCACAGACTGCCCAAGTCCCCCCACCTGTTACCCACATTCAGGGAGCCTGGTTCAGTCTTATGCAGTTTCCCCAATTGTCAGACTGGTATCCATGAGCTCCCACTTGCTCAGGTCAGCTGTTTCTGGGAGTTTCCCCAACACAGTCTTGACCCTGTTGTTCATCACTTCTCCTTCTCTATAACAGGAGTTCAGTTCAGTGCTTAGCTGTGAATATCTGCTTCTGCTTCTGCTTCTGCTTCCATAAGCTACTGGATAAAAGCTCTATGATGGCATTTTAAGTCTTCACCAGTCTCATTATATGGGAAGGGTGTAGGGAGCCGTCCCTGCATTCTCCATTACAATGATGGTGCCTGCAGGCACTGAATGTAAATTATTTCGCAGGCGCTGGGTAATTTCCATTTCTTTGATCTCTGCCTATCCCGTGGCTCATATGGCCTGAGGAGCTGAAGCCATTCATAGGGTGACACGTCCCAGGCGGCCGCTGCCAGCCTTTATTAGGGGATGGGATTCTTGGCTCGGGGTCTCCGCTCTGGTAAGCTTATGCTCTCCTCTCCCAAGATGCATTAAAGCTTTCCTGCAGAAGGATCCGAGTGTCCTGTGTGATTCTTGCCGGCGAGAACATAGCGCGGGACAGAAGGGCATAAGCAATAGTGGAGAAGGTACATTAAGTGACCTTTCAAAATGTAATTTTCATCCATATAATTTTATACTTCTAGAGTTTGTGGGTGTGAATTAATAGTATTACTTTTCCACTTTCTTGGTGGCATCAAATCCCATCTGCCATTTCATTCACATGAATATTACCGTAAATTTATCTGATGTAATTTCTTTTTAGATTACGTTTTTTTGTGCATGTACACAGATGTACCTGCATCTATACACACTTCTGTACACGCACGGGGGTGGGATGTCTTCATTCAAATCATGAGAGTAGAATTCTATTTGTATCAGGCTCCTTCTAATTCTTTTTTTGAATTAGAAACAAGATTGTTTTACATGTTCCCCAGTTCCCTCTCCCTGCCCTCCTCTTCTACCACGCCCCCCAACTAAAACCCTACCTATCACATATCCTTTTTGCTCCCCAGGGAGGGTGAGACCTTCCATAGGGGGTAATCAGAGTCTATCATATACTTTGGTATAGGGCCTAGGTCCACTCCTGTGTGTCTTGGCTCAGGAAGTATACTTCTGTGTGGAATGGACTCCCAAAATTCACACCTATGCTAGGGATAAGTACTGAACTACTACAGGAGGGCCCGTAGATTTTCGAGGTTTCCTCACTGACACCCACATTCCTGGGGTCTGGATCAGTCCCATGCTGGTTTCCCAGCTATCAGTCTGGGGAGCAAGAGTTCCCCAATGGTCAGGTCAGTTGTTTCTGTGGGTTTCACCAGACTGGTCTGGACCCCTTTGCTCTTCACTCATCCTTCTCTACATCTGGGTTCCAGTTCAGTTCAGTGTTTAGTTATGGGTGTCTGCTTCTACTTCCACCAGCTGCTGGATTCGGGCTATTGGGTGGCATATAAGTCAGTCATCAATCTCATTATCAGGAGAGGGCATTTAAGGTAGCCTCTCCTCTGTTGCTTAGATTGTTAGCTGATGTCATCTTTGTAGATCTCCAGACATTTCCCGAGTGCCTGACTTCTCTTTAAACCTAAAATGTCTCCTTCTATTATGGTATCTCCATTCTTGTTATCTTCTATTCTTCCCCTGACTCAACCTTTCTGCTCCCTCAAGTCCTCTGCATTCCTCCTCGTCTTCCCTTCTCATTTTCCTAGCTCCCTCCCACCTCCTACAGTGCTCCCAATTTGCTCAGGAGATTTTGTCCCTTTCAATTTTTAATGACCAAATATAGTTCATTATTAACTACTTACTGAAAATTTCAAGCAACATATCTTAGCATAGAAAGATATAGCATGTATATGAGGTAGTTGAGGAGCATTTACAGTCTTTCACACCCACCATTTGAAAATGAGCCTATAGTGAGACTTTTCTTGGTAAGGTACAACACATACAAATCTGCTCACCCTAGAAAGGAAATCCACGACAGACCAGGGGATGATTGTATTAAAATCCAACTTTGTGAAACAATGAGTTAATATAATCAAAGTTATTAGCAGTTGTATGGGTAAGGAGTTTATTGTACAAGCAAGGGATGACTCAAAAGCATTTACTGAAAGCACTGCTCAACATGGGTGCTTATTCTCAAACCAGAAATCCTGGAGCTAACTGAATAATTTTCAGGTACCTCAACAGGTCTGAGAAATCTCTTGGAGCCCAGGGAACCCAGTTGCTTACTGTTCCTACAGTTCTGGGAAAGGGTGATAGCATCTTGTCATTTTCAGCTTTCTAGGACATGTGAAGTTTGTTTTCCCTCTTGGGTATCCCTTGCCTCTCTACCTCCCACTTTGGGTCAAGAATGGCTCAATTCACAGAAAATTGTTATGAAAAAAGGACCTGAAGAAGTGAAAGGGGGAGGATCCGTGCACATGGATGAAGGGGGAATCATTATATTTTTCACTCTGTTCCTCTTTCTTCTAGAAGTTGTGGCCACCCTTCACTCCCTGCCTAGCCAAGATATTAGACTATAATTGACTGCCACTAAAATCACCTAGTCTTCATGTTAAGAGCTGGTCTAGCTCTGGTGGGAGTCCTGTCTTCTTTACTAACCCGCTTTCATTTCAGGACTCACCAACACACAGGAAGGTGGTGTCCTGTGTGGACACAAGGCTGTTATAGCCTCAGCCCCTTTAGCTTCCTGTCCCTGTGCTTTCACAACGGATACTTGTGAGAGAGTAAGCCCCACAGGGTGTGTGAGGTATGGGTTCCTGACCACAGGATTTCTTCATCTGCTACTACATAAGAAAAAGGAACAATTTTTTTCTTGAAATACTTAGCATTCAGTTGCTCTTGGGTAGAGTGTTAGAAAAGATCAAGAATCCATATATTTATATTTCAGATGATAAAGAAGGTTTATCCTCAAACCAATGTGTAGTGGGTCTCAGATTTTAGTCTCTTTTTTTAATGAATGAACCTTAAACCCTGTACTCTCTAGCCTAGCTAGAAGCATTGAACTAATAGTACTAGTTATCAATGAATTTTTGAAGGCAATGTGTTGCTTCAATTATTTCAGATTCTATTATTTATCTATTTCAAATAAGAAAAATTATATATTGGCAATTGACAAGAAACAAAACACTTATACAGTTAGGGTTTATTTTATTTTTTAATTTAAATTAGAAACAATCTTGTTTTACATATCAATCTCAGTTCCTTCTTCCTCCCTTCCTTCCATACCCCCAACTCATCCCCCATACCATCCCCTTTCTGCTCCCTGGGGAGTTTAGGCTTTCCATGGGGGAATCCTCAAAAGAGGTTGGGATAGGGAGGTCAATACGGGGCAGGAGAGGTAACTGAGATTGACATGTAAAAGAAGCTTGTTTCTAATTTAAATAAAAATATTTTCTTTGGTCCATGAATCTATTTCTCCTAGCTTATCTTCAACTCCCGAGATTCTCTCTTCCATCTCTTGTATTCTGTTGGTTATGCTTACATCTGTATTTCCTGATTGTTTACTCAGCTTTTCTATTTCTAGCATTTCTTCAGTTTGTGTTTGCTTCATTGTTTCTATTTTGGTTTTCAGGTCTTGGATTATTTCCTTCATGTGTTTGATTGTTTTTTCTTGGCTTTCTTTAAGAGATTTGTTGATTTCTTGAATTTTTTGGTTTGTTTCTACTTCCATTTCTTTAAGCGATTTTTTCATATCTATTTTGTGGGCCTCTATCATTTTCATGAAGTTGTTTTTGTGGTAATTCTCTCCTGCTTCATCTGTGTTGGGATGTTCGGGTCTCGCTGGTGTAGAGTCCCTAGAATCATATGGGTTTTTCTGTTGTTGAATGTGTTTTTCTATTATCTTCTTCTCACCCCTTTTTCTGGTGGGTGCAGGTAGAGTTTCTTCCTCTTCTGGTCAGTATGGGTCCAAGGTTCCTTTACAGTAGGTACAAGAAGTTCCAATACTCTGATGGCTAACTAACTGTACTTGAAGATTCTAGACTTACTTGACGATGTATCTATGTTGAGGATCTCACAATTTCAAATAAACGAAAGGCTCACTCTTTTTGTTAATATATATTATCAATATTCAATGACCTTACATAAAATAATAGGTCTCATGACATTTTCTTATATGTATATGTATTTTGATTTTATTCACAGCCAATTACCTTATTTTGCCTTTTGTCCACTCTTGCTCATATTTCTCCAGAAGCTCACTCTTAACATTGGGCCTCAACATATGCTGCTCTGTGTACTCCAGATTCAGTTTAAGTCTTATCTCACCAGAGGCTTGTATACATTTCTGTAGTATTTCACTGTAGACTTCACCTCAGTTAAAAAATTTTCTACAATATGATTGAAGTAAGGTACCTAAAAGGACATAATATTAATCTGCTTTCTAAATACTCATTCTACATCCTTAGAAGAGTGCAATTCTCATTCCTTATCAAACTTTCTTTTTGCCACATATGGTGTGGAATAAAGAGACACACAACTGGCCAAATTTCGGAGAATAAGTGACTGGGGAGTCTCCTAAATCTCTATCGAAAGTCCCTCCTCAGAGGGTGACTGTAAGAGCTACAGGACTGCCAATGTTTCTGTGATGTAAAATAGTGTCATTTGTATGTAACGGGAACATTTCATCTCTTAACTCACAGTAGCTGTGAGTCACTGGCATAAGACCTACACAAGGTCAAACCAATCAGGACTCCAGCATGGAGGGAATAAAGCTCACGGGGCCTCACAGCTAGCCAAGGATCTGTTGGCAGTTGATAGCTGCTAGGGGCATAAAAGTCACACCCCCTCAGCCCATTGCTCAGGGATCATTGCAGAAGATGAGTCAGAAAGTTGTAAGAGTCAGACTGGTTCAGCTGGGACAATATATGAGGGCACTGGCAGTGGGTCCAGGATCTAACTCTAATGCATGAGCTGACTTAGTGGAGCCCATTCTATATGGACAGATACCTTGCTCAGCCTAGACACAGGGGTGGTTGGGGTGGGGTAAGGTGCCTTTGTCCTGCTTCACTGAGATGATGGGACAGACTTAGTAGACTTCCTAGGGGAGGCCTTACCCTGTCTGAGGAGCAGATGAGAGGCAGTGTGGGGGAGAATAGGAGGAGAGGAGGTAGGGGGAAGTGAGATTAGAATGTTAAACATAAACTAATTAAAATACACATAATAAAGTGTCAAAGACTGGATGGCTACAAGAACATAGTGTTTTCCAGACATTGCAGGGCAGCTGCAGTTTTGAACTCACAGTGGTTATGACAACATGCATAAGTCCTGCAAAGCTCAAACAGACCAAATCCCTGCACTGAGAGGGAGGTGGATATGAAGTCCATCCCTAACGGAGAACCTGTTGGCTAGATAACTCTGGGGAGAGGAAAAGTCCATTTTCTTTACGGTTGCGACTCCTGGTAAGTTGGCCACACTTCAGTTGAAGACCACGTGTTTAGGAGTATAGGAGAAGCACCACAAACTTTCTCCCTACCCCCTCTCTCTGTCTTTCCATTTCTCTCTGTCTTTTTATCTGCTAGGAATGAACCTGAGGGTTTCAAAATGATAGATAAGGCCTTCTATTCATGATTAACTAGGATGACTGGCCATCTTTCAGGGTCACTGGCTTCTCTTATATCACCATTTCCCCATCCATGCCTCCACTTGGGATAGCTTGTTTTTAACACTCTTTCTCTTCATCATAATAGACGAGACTATTGATTTTTGAAGACATTTTCTTTGCTTACACATTTATTCATGATTCTGAAAGTTCTTGTTTCAAAATCAATGTGTCATGGACACAATGTCATTCAAGTCACATTTTCTCACTTGATTTTTTTCTCATTTCATTGTTATTGAGGAGGATTTGGCTTTATGTACAAAATGTAAGGACATTAGTTATCTCTGACCAAGGAATCAAGAGGGTCCCCAAAGTTCTGAGAGTCTCCCGAGGTATGCATGATGGCTGGCACTCATTAGAGTGCATTAGGGACAAATATTATCTCAGATGTCTCCTAACTTTTGTCCATAGGATGTCAGGTCGGGGCCTTCTTCTTGTGATGGCTGTTTACTGGTCTCAGCTGTTGTCCTGTTTCAGTGTCTTGCTGGATAACTGGGCATAAGTCACCTCCTGGGGTTCCTTGGATGTAGTTTCCTGCAGTGTGACAGAGTTTGAGGAAGGTTTGTGCTTGGCATTAGCAACTTAAGGGGCTTGGATGAACAGGACCCACCTGAGAGTGTATCTCTTTGTTATCTTCTGATTGGTTGTTCTTCATGTCCAGTACTTTCCCTGATAGTGGGGAGGGAGAGGAAAGCCCCGTCTTCTGAATCCTGGAGGGTTTCACCTGGGCATACACGATTCTCTGGGGGTCTTCATCAGGTGGATTCTGCAGCAAGGAGATGAAGAGATGGACAAAGCGTCTCCTGGTTCCATCCTGGAACTCTGTCAGACAGAGATCTTGAGAAATTTTAGTCACATATCATGAATAATGGGGTCTCCAGGGGGTGTTCTGAGTCTTTGGGGAGTCTGTAAGTGTCCTTCCAATAGTTCTGGCCTTTTATCCTCACACTGTTTCCTGTTTGCTCAGATCCAGCTATGTGTGCATCTTCCTCTGTGAAGACCTTCTCATCTGCTGTATGCTCTGCCTGTTTGTGCTGGTTTTTGGATGTCTGGGTAGACCTCTTCAGCATTCTCCTCAGAATACACCTAGTCAGAGTCTTCCCTTGTGATCCACACTTGTCCTGTGTGCCTCACACACCATATCGATCTTCTCTGCTCCCTTTTCCCCTTTTCACCACACCATGAACATTCTACACTTACACATCTAATTTCTCAGCCTCGAGGTGAGCTTAGAGTAGATGAGGAGCTCTGCCCCCTTGATGAGTTTGCAGCCATTATGGAAATCCAGAACAAAAGATTCTCCTTGCAGTGGCTTACATTGCTATAAGCCACACGTTTTGTAAATGTACCTACTGTTGAGTTGCTACATAACATTTCCATTATTTCTTTGTGTATCAGTTCTATGCATGCTTTCCCCAACACTTTGGGATTCCAGACTCTTTCTCTAAAGCTTTCCCTCCTGGCTTGTGGCTGCCTGCAATCACCTAGGTGATTTTCATCCTGGCTCTACTCAAGCATGGCTTTTCCCCATTTGTCTTCTCCATGTTTGTCTTTATCCTCCAGGGAGTGGCTGGGATTTTCATGCTTCCTGTGCTGGTTTTTTTTGTCTTAAGTGCTAATAAAATTGTTCTCAAGCTCAAAAAAGAAGAAGCTCTCTGTGGATGACAGGGTGAGTGAGTATATGGGGAACTTGGGGGATGAGGGCTCAATGACTCATGTGTTCTTCTGAGACTTTGGGTACATCTGTCAACAGACAGTTGACACAAATCAAAAAAAAAAAAAAGAGACAGAAGACAAAGGTCACGAAGTCCTAGTTAGACCAAGAAGGAGAGATCATAGTTCATAGAGGCACTTTTTTTTCTGAATGGATGGATCAGCTGTGGCTGTTGCTGGCAGGAAGAAGGAGTGCCGGATCAAATTGGGCCATAAGTTCTTATCACTATGAATGGGGCAGCAGTCTTACCCAACTGTCCAGCTCTAGACTCTCCTCAGGGTGTGTGTCCTTCACAGAAGTATCTGTTGTGTTAGAACAAAGGAGTCATCCCTTGGCCAGAGATTCTGGGATCTCTCAGTCTTCCAGACCCATGCCCTTGTCCCACAAGGAGTCAGAGAAGCAGGGAGTGTGGTCAAGCCTCTAGGTCCCTCGGAGTGCTAACCACAGCCCCTCCCATCAGCCCTGTATTCTGAGATCTAGAGTATCTCCATACCCAGGAATCTCTTTGTCTCACACATGTTTTCTTCCTTGATGGCAGCATCTGGGTTGGATCTGTGGAGACATAGATTATCAGACAGCAGTGAAATATGAGACAGGTGGGAGTCTGGGTCTCTGGGCAGGAGTTACCTCTTCTGAGGGAGTCTGTCGCTGGGTGATGGCTCTGGATCCCCTGCAAGAAGATGCAACTTGGTCTCCCCTTGGGCTGCATGAAATGAAAAAGTATCAGCTAGGAGAAAGAGAAGGCCCCACCAATAGAAACTTTCAGATGAATAAATAAAGGGAATGGTAAAACATATGCTATAAGGATACAAATAATGTGGGAGAAGAAAAGCTCTTTCCAAATATTTGAAATTTGCACAGATCTGGAGACTACATGTTTTCTCTACCCACCATATCCATACGCCCAAGTCAATCTCATCCGACTTACCTGTATTCTTCTCCTTGCTTTTACACAGATAACAGAAGAGGAGGAGAAGAAGCACGAGGAAGAAAATGAGGAGAAGTGTCACCAAGACTCCAATCAGAACTTTCTGGTACCTTCCCAGTCCTTAGGTGCAATTGACATCACATATGAGGGAAAAATATTATTTACCCAAACACCTATTTTATTCCCACCCAGTCATAGCCTCTATCTTCACAATCATACATCATGGAATTATTTCCATTATCCAGATAGAATGGATGAATAAATTAAAGCCCAGAGAGACCCACTAGGCACAGGTAATTAAGAAGGAATATAAAGAGATGGGGTGGGATCCCAATATCTGACTTTGAGCCTTGCCTTCACTACAAAAGAAGTGCTCTACAAAAAAGAGTCTGAATGTCCAGCCAAGCTGTGAGTCTCTTCCAGTGTTGGGTACTGTGTCACCATTCTCATGACAGAGGGGACATGGTCATTCCAGAACTGGCATCTGGTGGATGAGACTCCTACTCATCCAGGAGGTCACAGTCAAGGAAAGCACAGAAAGTAAATTGAAGATCTGGGCCAACACTTTCCTTTACACTTGTGGAAATCAAGGGAAAGACTCAGAGAAGGTGATTTTCCTCAAGTCTGAATCTTAAAAGAACACCTTGATTTCCCTTCATTATTCAATAAATTAATCCAGGGAACTAGAGAATAGGAAGAAACCACATTTGGGATTTCAGGATCCCAGGGGATCAGAAGTTGGTGTTAAGGAGAGTATGGCATCTAGGTAGAGAGATATAGTGAAGCCTTGGCTATGTAAGGAACAGATTATTTAAGTGGGAAGCAAGTACAGTTCTTTCAGTTTATCACCATCAGAGGATTCTCACACATTACTGTACCCACATCTCATGAGAACTCTTACTTACCACTCTCAGTGTGTATTCCGGACTGGTTCTTGGATTCTGCCAGAGATGGATGAAGAGGTGAGTATTTGAACTTCCAGCATTTGACTACGGCCTGTCTGTTTCTACCCCAAACTGGACTTTTAAGTACTTCTACCTAGCTATCACGTTGTTGCAGACAAGATTTTATGCATCTGGATACTTGTGCATCTATCAAGATCACATCTAAGGTCTGCCCAGCCTCAACAAACCATATAATTAAATGTAAGTAGAGAACTGGGTCACTGGGGAACACAAAACTTCCTGATGAAATCTGTGTTATCTTTGTGCCACAAGCCTTTGGTGACCACCTGTTGCCATGTGACTGGGCCCTTTATTTCAAGAAATGAAGACAAAAGGAAGTAAAGGACAGTGGATGCCACTGAAGACTGCCCCGATCACATTTTATTAAGCTGATACAAGCTAGAGTCATCAGGGAAGAGGCAACTTTAATTGAGAATATGCCTCCATCATATTCTCCTGTAGGCAAGTCTGCTGGGGAATTTTCCTGATTGATTGATAGTTATGTGGAAGGGCTCAGGCCACTGTGGGTGGTTCTAACCCTTCTAACCCTGGACAGTTGGACCTTGATGGTGTAAGAAAAAAAGGCAAAACAAGACACTGGGGAGTCAGTGTGTAAGCAGTGTTCTTGTATGGCCTCTGCTTCAGTTCCTTCCTTGAGTGCTTACCTCTAATTCTCTTCATGATGAACTGTAAACTATTAGATGAAATAAAACTTGTCCTACACAAGTTTCTTTAGATAAGGTTTTATTTCATCATAAAAATAGAAACTTAACCAGTACAGAGACAATGTCTGATCACTTCATCAAATATGTGTCCAATTTTAACCCCCCTGCCTATGCTAAATTGCAGTGAGTGATGGGGGTCACTTGCAACAGGGGATGGTGATGGTTTCTCCTCTGTGGAGGGGGATAGTCTTTGGAAAGGAGAGTTTCCTTACTTCGGGTTTCCTTACACATATTCTAGGCAAGGGCCCTTCTTAAAGAAGATAAATGAGTGACCATATACACTAAGAAGGGATAAGACAGGGGTACTTACCTGAGACCAGGACATCGACAGGGTCACTTGATGATGACCACACCTGAGGATTATTCCTAAAATAGCCATAGCATCTGAATGTTCCATTGTGGTTGGTAGTCACAGAGTCCAGAACAAAATAAGCTTGGAATGGTTTCTTGACCTGCTGCTCTAAATCCAGTGTCCATGAGAGATTGCTATTTCCATCCTGGATCAGAATGAATATGCCAAATCTCAGTGGTGAGCTACAGTTCATGGTTATGGACTCTCCTGAGGACACAGCAGGGCGGGGCCAGATTGACAGGCTTGGTTTTTCAAAAGCTCCTAGGATACAAGGGTCAGTAAAATAAATTTTTCTAAACTACACACATTGTCCACCAGATTTGGACTCAGGAATAGAAACCCTGGAGAGTATACCTCATTTTGAAGGGAGAGCCTGGAGTAGGACTCCTGAGTGTCCACTCACCTATCACCACCAGCTGCAAGGTGTCACTGTGCTCTGATCTTCCACCAGGGCTCATATAAGAACAGTTATATATCCCAGCATGTAGGGCTGACATGTGTTGGATGTAGAACTTGGCCTTGTTTTTGGTTTCCAGAGGGTTCTGTCTGTCCCAAGGATCTATGATTCCCTCCTTATGCAGAAGGTACTCTTGGGCCTTCCAGGATCCCTGACACCAAATAGTCACAGGCGTATGTAGAAAAATCAAGGAGCTTGGCTCAGCCCAGATGATGGGCCTTGGGAGAGAACCTGTAAGGAAATCAAAGGGTGAGTCCCAGTAAAATCTTCCCAGAGATCACAGCTATGAGAATAGAGCACTCACAAGAATCACAGCATTAGCCCCTATTTTTTTCTATTATAATTGTGAAAATTAATCTACTGGAGAGAAAAAGGGAAATCTGGTTTTCAGAATAAAGTATCAATCCTGGGATCAGTAGAGACACTAACCTGCCAGTACTTCAGTCTTGTGTTCCATACTCAGACCTGGAAGAAAATTCCCTCTGAGAATTTTTTCCCATTTGAGAGCCAGGCTGGATTCCCTGGGGTCTCCATATGGAATCAGACCTGGTTGTGGAGTAAGGTCCTTACAAATTTGAGTGTCTCACCCTTCATATCTTACCAAGGAAGAGCAGCACAATGAACACTGGGATCATGGTGAGTCTCGCTATTGTTCTTACTTGTGCTCCTGGGTTGGTCTGACTATGTTCTGGAGAACCCCTGACAGTCTGTTCTCAGTCTCTGGGCTGGTCCTTCCGGTAATGGGTTTGCCACATCAGTACAATCACTTCCTTTTTTCTCTTCGGTGCAGGGACCTGGTTAAATAATGCCATGTCTTTAAAGACTCTTTAGATAAAATGTTTCTTCCTCTATTCCTCAGATTTCCTCAGGTCCCCCATGTTTTCCAAGCCAGAGAATGAACATTCACATGTCACAGTATTCTATTTCACAAGGAGACAAAATTTCAGATGCCAGACATCTAAAACTGATGTTGGTCAAAGCACAGTGTTCCGAGACAATACACTTTTATGATCATACAATTCCAGGTCATAATTTCAAGGTGGCTCCCCAGGCACAAGTCTAATATTCCCCCAGGCAGGTCTCAGAATAGACTCTGCTCTCTTTCTACCCTAAGCTCCAATTGTCTTCACATCCTTTGTCACAATGTCCTGGTACACAGTCGCCAAGGGCAAGCATTTTCCAATTCTGTTCCCTTTTCTAATTTGTTTCTGTGAGGTTGACTTTCTGGACTACTTGTTTGCATCATCAGGACATTAATATCGTTTAAGACCTCATGGCTTACATTCTCTTTAAAGGTACTTATCTAAGTCCTACCTGGCACCAAACTTAGTAAGTTCATATCCTGGGAGTGAGAATGCAGACATCTTGGCTTCTTATAGAGCACAGATGGACTTTGGGAGCCCCTTCCCAGGGAGAGCCAGAGCAAGAGTCTGTGAATTCTGTTACTATAGAAAACCCCAAATAACACAAGTGGGACATAGAATTGTCCTGACTGTCAAACAAGAGAAGTTTCTTTATTCTGTTAGAATGAATAGTTTTATTTTCTCTTTGGGTTACAAGTAAGTCTTGCAAATGTCAAGTGTAGCAATTGATAAATTTATATTAATGTATATTCCACTCAAAGGATAAAGAACACTGAAAGTAATGTATCAAATAAAAACAAATGTGCAAAAGACCACGTGGTCAGCCTTAGAAACGTATACACAGAGAGAACAATGAATAGACACTGAAGATTGTATCTATAGAACATGCTTGGTTTTATGTATAAGAAACAACAATCATTAGTGAAGGGTCACAGTGGTCATGTACTTTTTTCATTTTTTTTATTTTGAATTAGAAGCAACATTGTTTTGCATGTCAATCCCAGTTCCCTCCTGCCCCTCCTCCCTCTCTATCCCCCCAACTAAAACCCTACCTATCACATGCCCTTTCTGCTCCCCAGGAAGGGTGAGGCCTTCAGAGTCTGTCATATCCTTTGGGATAGGGCCTAGGCCCACCGCTATGTGTCTTGGCTTAGGGATTATCCCTCTATGTGGAATGGGTTCATAACATCCACCCCATGCTAGGGATAAGTACTGACCTACTACAGGACGCCCCATGGATTTCTGAGGTCTCCTTACTGACACTCACATTCCTGGGGTCTGGATCAGTCCCATGCAGGTTTCCCAGCTATCAGTCTGGGGACCAAGAATGCCCCCTTGTTCAGGTCAGCTGTTTCTGTGGGTTTCACCAGCCTGGTCTGAACCGCTTTGCTCATCATCCCTTCTTCTCTGCAACTGGATTTCAGTTATGTTCACTGATTAGCTATGGGTGTCTGCTTCTACTCCCACTACCAGCTGGATGAAAGCTATTGGATGACATATAAATCAGTCATCAATCCCATTATCAGGGGAGGGCATTTAAGGTAGCCTCTCCTTTGTTGCTTAGATTGTTAGTTGGTCTCATTTTTGTAGATCTCCAGACATATCCCCAGTGTCTGACTTCTCTGTAAACCTAAAATGTCTCCCTATATTATGGTATCTCTTATCTTGTTTTCCTGTATTCTTTGCCTGACTCAAACTTCCGGTTCCCTCATGCCCTCCTCACCCCTCCTCTTCTCCCCTTCTCATTCTCCTAGCTCCCTCTCCCTTTCCCCCATGCTCCCAATTTGCTCTGGAGATCTTGTCCCTTTCCCCTTTTCCAGGGGAACATGTATGTCTCTCTTAGAGTTCTCCTTGTTTCCTAGCTTCTCTGGCAGTGTGGATTGTGGGTTGGTAATCCTTTACTCTATATCTAAAATCAATATATGAGTGAGTATATACCATGTTTGTCTTTTTGCAATTGGGTTACCTCGCTCGGAATGGTTTCTTCTAGTTCCATTTATTTTCCTGTGATTTTCAAGTTTCCATTTTTTTTTCTGCTGACTAGTACGCCCTTGTGTAAATGTACCACATTTTCTCTATCCATTCTTCGGTTGAGGGGCTTCTAGGATACTTCCAGGTTCTGGCTATTACAAATAATGCTGCTATGAACATCATTGAACAGATGTCCTTGTTGTATGAATGTGTTTCTTTTGGTTATATGACTAAGAGTGGAATTGCTGGATCTTGGGGTAGACTGATTGCCATTTTCCTGAGGAGACACCATACAGATTTCCAAAGTTGCTGTATGAGTTGGCACTCCCACCAGCAGTGGAGGAGTGTTCCTCTTTCTCCGAATCCTCTCCAGCATAAACTGTCATTGGTATTTTTGATTTTAGCCATTCTGACAGGAGTAAGATGTTATCTCAGAGTTGTTTTGATTTGCATTTACCTGATGGCTAAGGTTGTTGAGCACTTTCTTATGTGTCTTTCACCCACTCTAGATTTCTCTATTGAGAAATGTCTATTGTGTTCTGTACCCCACTGATCTCCAAAATTTACAAAGAACTCAAGAAGCTAGTTTCCAAAACACCAATTAATCCAATTAAAATTTGTGATACAGAACTAAATAGGGAATTCTCAATAAAGGATTCTAAAATGGCTGATAGATACTTAAGAAAATACACAACATCCTTAGCCATCATGGAAGTAAACCCCTCTGAGATACCATCTTACTCCTATCAGAATGGCTAAAATAAAAAACTCCAAGAACATTTTATGCTGGAGAGGATGTAGACAAACGGAAACACTTCTCCACTGCTGGTGGGAGTGCAAACTTGTACAGCCAGTTTGGAAATCAGTATGGAGATTCCTCAGAAAAATGGGAATCTCACAAGATCCAGCAATTCCACATTTAGTCATGCACCCAAAAGGCACACATTCATACAACAAGGACATTTGTTCAACCATGTTCATTGCAGCATTATTTGTAATAGCCAGAACCTTGAAGCAACCTAGATGCCCCTCAACTGAAGACTAGTTGGAGAAAATGTGGTACATTTATACAATGGAGTACTACTGAGCTGAAAAACAAAACAATGGAATCTGAAAATTTGCAAGCAATTGGATTTAACCAGAAGAAACCATCCTGACTGAGGTAAGCCAATCACAAAAAGACAAACATGGTATGTAGTAACTCATATATATGGATTTTAGACATAGAGCAAATGATTTCTACCCTATAATCCACACCACCAGAGAAGCTAGGAAACACGGAGGACACTAAGAGAGATATAGGTGAATGGGAAAAGTACAAGATATCCTCAGATATCAAGACATCCTAATTGAGAGCAATTTGTGCAGGGAATGGTATTAAGAGAAAGAGAAAGAGAGAAGAGGGGGTGAGATTTGATTATGATAGAGCAGGAAGACTGAGTCAGGGAAAGAATAGAGGAGAGCGAGGTAAGAGATACCACAATAGAGGGAACATTTGTAGGTTTAAAGAGAAATCAGGCACTTGGGAAATGTCCAGAGATCTACAAGGATGACCACAATTAACAATCTAAGCAATAGTGGAGAGGCTACCTTCAATGGCCTTCTCCAATAATGAGATTGATGACTACCTCATATGCCATCCTAGAGCCTTCATCCAGTAGCTGATGGAAGCAGAAAGAGACATCCACAGCTAAAGACTGGGCTGATTTCCTGGAATCCATTTGCAGAGAGGGAGGAGTGATGAGCAAAGGGGTCAAGACCAGGGTGGAGAAACCCATAGAAATAGCTGACCTGAACAAGAGGGAGTCTATGGAACCCAGATTGATAGCTGGAAAATCAGCATAGGACTGTTCCAGAAGCTTGAATGTGGAGGTCAGTGTGGAGGTGTGGTTAATCTATGGAGTCTCTGGTAGTGGATCAGTATTTATCCTTAGTACACGAATGGACTTTGGGAGCCCATTCCATGTAGATGGATACTCTCTCAGTCTAGACACACGGGGGAGGGTTTATTCTGTACTCCAGATGATAAGACAGGCTTTGATTATTCACACATTGGTATCTGCTCACCCTTCCTGGGGAGCAGAAAGGGGAAGTGATAGGATGTCTGTGGGGGGCAGAGGAGAAGGGGAGGAAGAAGGAACTGGGATGTAAAACAAGCTTGTTTCTAATTTAAATGGAAAAAGAAAAATCAAGGCTCAGAAAAAATAAAAAAAACAAATGTGCAAAATATCAGCGGGCATGCAGAATATTGGAAATACAATTAGGAGCAAATGGTTAGGGAAAATGAATCTAGGCATCTTGACAAATAGACAGTTGAATCCATTCTTGTCCCAATAGCCAAACTAGATAAATTTCTTTATTCTATTAGACTGAACTTTTTTTTTAAATTTTAACTTTGGAAGGTGAGTAAGCCTTGAAAATATGATAGCTTAGGATCTAATATATTTTACTTTAATTGATATTTCACTGAAAGAAAAATTGCAATGAATGGTTTGCATCAAAGAAAAAACCAAACACAACTTGGTATTCCCTGGAAAATTATAAACACAAACAAAAATGAGTAGACTCAGAGGATCTTCTTTATTAGTTTGTGGATTTATTTGTGTATATAGCAACAATGAATGGTGAAGAGAAGTCCTGAATTTGAGAGTTAACATTTGGAATTGAGGTACTGCAAGTACATCAAGGAGGAGATGGAGAAATGGCATTCTTATACTTTATTTTATAAACATGAAAGGAAAGCCACTTTAGTAAAAAGTGCCATTACAAAGCAAACAAAACGAAAAAGCATTGTTTTAGTCTTTTAAATATGAGGTGTGACAAGGGAAAATATCTGGGAAAATATACAAAGTTATCCTTTAAGATTTTTTCTTTGTTTTTTTTTCAAGACAGCCTTTCTCTGTGTGGCTTTGGGGCCTGTCCTGGAACTGTGTCATTGTTCTGTCTGACATGCTGATAATGGACTAAACCTCTAAAACTATAAGCAGGGCCACAATTAAATTTTTTCTTTATAAAAATTTAAAAAAGAAATAAATATAATCAATATAAAATGCACCCCTCCAGATTTCTATTGGCAATTAGTGGTCAATGTGAGACAGTCTGTCGTTTTCTTCAGTGCTGTAGGGACAGAGGAGTTGTCTTTGATCCACCAGATAATCTCCTTTCTGTGTTCAGGCAGGTCACGCTTCCTAAACTCAGTGGACCCCACAAAAATATAAGACCTTGTCAAAGGGAGGGTCTTCAGAAAATAGTTTTTATTGGTGAAGTAGTAGAATACAAAAAAATGGAGTATTGTCAAAAATGACTAAATTCATCATGTCAATGTATGAAATGGTGAAACAATGAAAACTCAAAAATCCTAAATAATACATATTTATGAAATTCAGAGTGATGTCTCACCAGCAAGAGCACACATACATGGGTGTGGTTCCATATGTTGACCCCCTGAAACTGTGTCTGTGACACTTTGTCCACCTTATGACATGTGCAATGTGAAATCACTGTTCATTGTTGATTTTGATATTATCTTCTATTAGACTTAATGAGACACAATGCATAATAAAACAATATCAGGTGTTATGTAAACAGAATTAAACACCATGAATGTGTGGAAATATTTTATGACAACTATCTAAATTCTAATAAACATTAATGTCACACATTACAAAAATGCTGTAGAAAAACAAATGCAGAGATCATGGCAGAAGCAGGAGTTTTCATCAAGACATGGCCATTCCTGCAAAATGCTCACAGAAACCTAGGAATATTGAGCATCATCTTTTTAATAAGATAATATTTGAATACTTTTAAGAAGTTGGAGTTAACATTATGTCTAACAGGCCAAGTCAGAATGTCCCATGTTGATGAGGAAGAATTCAGTGAGTCCTTCTCTGTATTGTCTTCAGCACAGGACTTGAAATTTTAGCTAAGAAAATGAGACGAGTAAAGTAAAGACAGTGTGTACATAATTGGAACAAATAGGTTGTCAAAAAATGCAGTAAACAAAAGCTAACAAAGGAATAAGGGTGTCATTTCAGTGAAATTGATTATCTTCTCTGAGGTTCTATCTGAATGATCAGGGGATGAGTGTCAATTGTTGAAGGGCTGTTGAGAATGCATGAGTACGTTCAAAATACATTGTATGAGATTCACAAACAATAAAAATATCATCTATTAAAAATACTTGTCTTCAGATGTAGGAGAAAATTTGTATTCATAATTAATGATTGCATCCTGGTAGATTAAGGCTATATACAATGTAATTCCTTTGTATTAGCCATCAATCAACAGAAATATTTCAAATTACAAGGAAAGCAGCACCTTTGTCCAATCCTGAACTCCACCCATGTAAACTTGTCTTGGAATTAGGATAGTGACTGTGAGTTGAGTACATGAAGCAATCAACAAACACCAAATGAACTTTTGATTTATCTACTGTTTCTCAGCTGTAAAGCCTCATTATACACAACATTGATCTGGCTCTGTAAAGGATAATTTTATTTGAAAGAGATGGAAAGTGAGGGCTCAAGATACAAATGAGGCATAAAAGTAAGAAAAGAGGAGGAAGTAGTGAGGAAATAGCCACCGTTAGATGTAGAACAATGAGCAGCCAAAGCGCTCTTGAAAGCAACCCCCAGAAAACATTTGCTTTCTGTACCATCTAAGAGTAAGGTTCCTTAATCAACACCCAGTTTTCTTTACAATATTTTCTTTCTTGTATGGAAAACCAGATTTATTCCCCATGGTCTGCTCAAGTGTAGAATCTCATGAACTTTTTTGTTTATCTCCTGTTTACATGTTTTTCAGCTTTGTTGCTGTGCCAAGCCTCTAACAGCAAAACCAGTAGAGTCACTAGAACCAAGGCAGCCACCACCATCCGGATGATGTTTTCAACTGTGGGAGCTTTGTGTTGTGATGCTGGGGGTTCTGCGTAAAGAGGTCAAAGAAGTCAGGTTACACCACAGTTTCTCACAATAAGTGGTTGTTCACATAGTCCCCCAACTCCTTGACAGAACCAAACCCTTGTGTCTGTCTCTTAATCTAGAATTCTCTGTCTCACCTGATTCTTACATGGTCTTTCTTTTTTTCATGTTCTCATGGTCTGAGCTTCACCAGAGAATCAAATAATTTGAGTCGTCTACAGTAAGGGAGTAAGAGAACCAAGCTGCTTCTTTGAGTTCCCTGTTGTTTGAATAATCCTCATTTTTAAAAATACATGTCATTCTCATGGTATCTCTTCTGGCAGATCCAGATAAATATTTTCTGCTACTTCTTAGTGGAAATAAAGACCACTTTTCCAAATTTTCCATGTTCAGCAGAGGCCTTACAATTGATAATGATCTCACAAGTTGCTACTGCAATCTCCCAGAAGAACCCTTACCATTCTCAGTGGGGTTTAGAAACTGCCACTTGGGTTCTGGCAGTATTGCATGAAGAGATGAATATGTGAGCTTCTGGCCTTTGATTAAGTTGGTCAGTTTCTACCAAAATTTGACCCTCACTTACTTCTAACTTGACCTCACCATTGTGCAGTCCAAATTTTGTGCCTCTGTGTTCTTGGATGCCCGTTAAGACCACAGTTTCATACCTTGCAGACATGGAAAACCTCATCATTGAACATAAAGGGGAGGCTTGAGACTACAAGTGACTCAGAACTGCTTAATTAGTTCTGTGTACTAAGTGTAACACAAACCTTTTGTGACCAGGTTTTGCTATGCTTCTGTACCCCTAAACATCAGGAAATAATGTAAAGAGGGGAATGAAGAATTGAAGATGCCATTCCAGACTGTTTTGAGTATGCTTTGCAAACTTCATACAAGCTAGATTAATCAGGGAAGATACAAATTTGAGTGAAATAAATGCCTTCATCTTATTGGCCACTAATAAGCCTGTTTGGGTAATTTTCCTAATTGATTGGTAAATGCTGTGGGAGGTTTCAGGCCACTGTGTGTAGTTATAACCTTTGTTAATTTGAACTTGATTGTATCAGAAAATGGGCTGAACAGGTCACTTGGGTGTCAGCTTGTAATCGGTGCTCCTCTATTTCCTCTGCCTCTGTTCTTTCCTTCAGTGCCTACTTCTCATTCTCTTCAGAATGAACTGTAAACTATTAGATGGAATAAGCCTTTTCCTCTACAAGTTTCTTTAGGATATTGTGTTTTCATCACAAAATTGAACCTTAACAAGTACAGAGACAATGTCTTTTTACTTCATCAAATTGTATCCCCATTAAGCCCCCAAGAATCTTCTAAATTCCATTCAGTCCTGAAGGGGAGCACTTAAATCAGGGGATGCAGATGGTTTCTCCTCTATGAGAGATCGAAGTCTTTTGGAATGAACAGTTTCCTTACATAGGGTTTCCTAAATCTTACTCAAGGCAAGAGCCCTTCTTAAAAAAGACAAATGAGGGACCATAAACATTAAGAAAGACAAATTAGGGGTCCTTACGTGAGACCAGGACATCAACAGGGTCACTTGATGCTGACCACACCTGAGGATTATTCCTATAAAAGCCATAGCATCTGAATGTTCCATTGTGGTTGGTAGTCACAGAGTTCAGAACAAAACGAGCATGGAATGGTTTCTTGACCTGCTGCTCTGGGTTCTGGGACCATGAGAGGTTGCTATTTCCATCCTGGATCAAAATGAATATATCAAATCTCAGTGGTGAGCTACATTTCATGGTTATGGACTCTCCTGAGGACACAGCAGGGCGGGGCCAGATTGACAGGCTTGGTTTTTCAAAAGCTCCTAGGATACAAGGGTCAGTAAAATAAATTTTTCTAAACTACACACATTGTCCACCAGATTTGGACTCAGGAATAGAAACCCTGGAGAGTATACCTCATTTTGAAGGGAGAGCCTGGAGTAGGACTCCTGAGTGTCCACTCACCTATCACCACCAGCTGCAAGGTGTCACTGTGCTCTGATCTTCCACCAGGGCTCATATAAGAACAGTTATATATCCCAGCATGTAGGGCTGACATGTGTTGGATGTAGAACTTGGCCTTGTTTTTGGTTTCCAGAGGGTTTATTCTGTCCCAAGGATCTATGATTCCCTCCTTATGCAGAAGGTACTCTTGGGCCTTCCAGGATCCCTGACACCAAATAGTCACAGGCGTATGTAGAATAATCAAGGAGCTTGACTCAGCCCAGATGATGGGCTTTGGAAGAGAACCTGTAAGGAAATCAAAGGCTGAGTCCCAGCATAATCCTCCCACAGATCACAGCTGTGAGAATAGAGCACTCACAAGCATCCCAGCATTAGTCCACAAAACTTTTTCCTATTTTAATTGTGATAAATTAATGTACTGTAGAGAAAAGGGGAAGTCTGTTCTTCAGAATAAAGTATCAAATCATAGGATGGCTAGAGACACTCACCTGCCAGTACTTCAGTCTTGTATTCCATAATCAGACCTGGAAGAAAATTGCATCTGAGAACTTTTCCCATCTGAGATGCAGGCTGAATCCCATGGGGTCTCTATATGGAATCAGACCTGGCTGTGGAGTAAGGTTCCTTACAAACTTGACTGTCCATACCCACTCTTCATATCTTACCAAGGCACAGCAGTGCAATGAACATTGGGATCATGGTGAGTTGTGGTATTGTTCTTACTTGTGCTCCTGGGTTGATCTGACTATGTTCTGGAGAACCCAATGAGAGTCTGTTCTCATTCTGAGGGCTGGTCCTTCCACTCATGGGTTTGCCACGTCAATACTATCTCTTCTCCTTTTTCTCAAGTGCAGGAACTTGGTTAAATAATGCATGTCTCTGAAGAGTCTTTAGATGAATTGTTTTTTTTTTCTGTATTCCTCACAGATTTTGGCATGCCCTGTGGCAATGATGAACATTCACATGGCACAGTATTCTATTTCATGAGGAGACAAAATTGCAGATACCAGACATCTAAAATTGATATTGGTCAAAGGCAACACAGTGTTCTAAGACAATGCAATTTTATGATCATACAATTAAAAGCCATGATTTCAAGGTGGCTCCCTAGGCAGTAGTCAAATATTCCTCCAGGCAGGTCTCAGAGCAGACTCTGCTTTCTTTCTACCCTAAGCTCCAATTGTCTTCACATCATATTTTCTGAGTAGGACTTGAAATAAGGACAGACTTTCCCTCTTTCAGTTGCAGTAACTGTGATTTTTACATATGTTCCTCAAGGGACTTGTAGAATGTGCATTTATTATGGAAGATGTGAGGCTCTCTATGTCTTTGTTTTCCAGCTGACCTGAACCACAGGGACCTCTTGGTCCCCAGACTGATAGCTGGGAAACCAGCACGGGACTGATCCAGACCCCAGGAACATGAGTTTCAGTGAGGAGACCTGGGAAATCTATGGGACCTCCTGTAGTAGTTTAGTACTTATCCCTAGGACAGGTGTGGACTTTAGGAGCCCAATTCACATACAGGGACACTCCTTGAGCCATGTCACACGGGGGTGGCCTAGGGCCTATCCCAAAGGATATGATAGACTCTTATGACCCCCTATGGAAGGCCTCAACCTCCCTGCAGAGCAGAAAGGATATGCGATAGGATGGGTTTTAGTTGGGGGGTTGGTAGGGCAGGAGGGGAAGGAGCAGGAACTGGGATTGACATGAAAAAAATCTTGTTTCTAATTCAAATAAAAATATTAAGCAAAACAAAAATATGTATATTCTGTTGTCTATTAACAAATGAGAATAGCCAATAAATATAGAATCTATACAGAAAAAAACTTTCTTCTCTTACATATATTATTCTTTGCTGAAGAATTGGTAAGACAGACATTGGTAGGCATTTTGTTTGGTGTTAAGGCAGTTTACAAACACTGGCACTTTGCACCTCCCTACCCAGCAAACCCCCTGGGAACAGCCCCAAACCATCCAGCACCATCTGCGCCACCATCAGAGCCTTGGTTTGACTGACACTGAGAAAGGTGAGTGCCTGCAACGCCCCTGCACAATAGAGACCCATAACTGGGGCATGTCAAATATACTTCTGCCTACTGAAATCCCAGATACCTGGGGGCAGCCGTAAACCATTCGGCACCGTATCAGTGCATCTGCAACCACTGGAGACATGGCCCTGTCACCACTGGGACAGGAAGATCAACTACCTAAGCCACGGGCCCAACCTACACTAATTGCAGGAAATGAGACCCTTTGAATCACAGGCTCAACATGTACTCTAGGAGGAAGAGATGGGTAGATGACAGTATAAGAACATATTCAACAACATAAAGAGTAATATGACACCACCAGAGACTAGGGGTTCTATACCAGCAAGACCTAAACATTCCAACACAGATGAAGCAGAAGCAAATAATCTTGAAAATAACTTTATGAAGACGATAGAGGCCCTCAAAGAGAAAATGAGAAATTCCCTCAAAGAAATGGAGGAAAAGACAAACAAAACTGTAGCATAGTCACTTTGTATCCCATAAGAGAATATATTTTTTTGTCACTTCGCAAACTGAAACACACAAAATCTAAAAAATAGTTTAAGGGGAAAGAGCAGATTATGAGGTCTCAAGGAAACCACAAAAGGCCAAGAATAAATCCAGCCTCAGACAGCTTCTGTTTTGAGTCAAATGACTATCTTTAATGGGTATGTTCCAAAGTTTAGTGTGAGCATTGAAGTCACATATCCTCTTTCATCTTTTTCATAAAAGTATGGCAAAACTGCTAATCTAGAACTGAAATTTGGGAAGTGTGGGTGGTGAAAAGGGACATAAACAGGAGGAATTATAGAATGGATTTCGTCTTCTGACCAAGAGGTCATATAAGGGAAGGGTTACAGATGAGCTTCAAGCATCACTACCAGAGGGCGAAGCACGTTCAGTTAACTCTCTACCAGACATCCCTCTTGTTCTCATCTGCCTTCAAAACAGGTCTGGTGGATGGTCATTCTAGTCTAAAAATGATATGGATAGAATTGTCCCTCAGGATGGTCATGTTTGTAAAGTTTAACCTATGGACATTTCGGTTCCAAGTTTTGAAGAATCCCATAGACTCTGAGAAAACCTGGAAACTAGGAACACCTTTCCAGGCGTATCACTCCTCTTAGGGAAGCTGTCAATGTAATACTTTGCTCTTTTAGTGATGGTCAGTGTATCCTGTCTAATTACATAAGTGAGAAGCCTCATAGATGTACCCAGAACTCACAGATTCCTTTATTTTCTTTCCTTTATCCCGCCCTAGTTTTCCTTTTTGCTCAAGTAGCCTCTCTGCAGTCACAGTCATGCTTCCAGCGTTACCCATTATGGATAAAACGTTTGTAAAATGCTTGATGTTTTAACTCACATTATCCACTCTCTACTAAACTTAAAGCTGAATGCAATGTGGAGTCAGAACTAGATGGACAACAGATAGTTTATTAAGAAAGTACTCACGCAACGGAGCCAGTGACCAGGTTTACACCAGATGCCTGCTCGTCTGCTCAGCCAGGCAGGAGAGCAAAAGAGGGCCTTGTGCGTGCCCTAGTCCTCCTAAACCCTTGCTACATCACTCTGACCATGCCCAAGTGGGTGTGGTCACCAGCACCTGTGCCAACCCCAAGCGGGCATAGTCAGTGTTACCTACACTCTACCTCTTCTTACTCAGTTCTAGGACTTCATGGGCACATGGGAAAACGGATTAAAATTCATTCTAAATTTTGACTTGGTGTGAATCTCACGAATGAAATATTGAGAAAAGGAAAGCCTGCGATGAATGATGTATTTTTTTGGGTTGTGATGAGGTTGCAACAGTGATGGGAATAAAAGACCGGTCATGGGTACTGAATTGGCTTCATCTAAATGATAATAATTGGAGGCTATGACAATGTTCTCAATTTCACTCTAGAATGTGGCTGCTCTTGGCCACTAAGTCCGAGTATGAGAGACCTCATGGGGGCTGGGTTCCAACACCAGAACTTGAGAGTAATGCCATGTTCTTAAAGACTCCATACACCTGAGTCATATAACATGTGTACTTTGAGTCAAGGACTTCTGGAAGTTTCATCTATACTTGGTAGCTTTCATAGTGTCAGAAAGGACAACAGTCAGTATGGAGAAGAAAAGGAATCACCATTACTAGCCATAGGTGGAACCCTGTGAGCTAAAGCAAAAACCAATGCAGCCATATGGCACAAATATATGAGAGTAAGCAACTACTTTCTGTTTGGATTTAAGGTTCACTCTACAAGCTGAATCCACACCTGGCACCAGTATACATGCCCAGAATCCATGATTAGATTAGATGGGTCATGAGCTCTAGCGTAGAACCTATTACCATCACCCTAATAGTCATAGTAGTAAGCCATCTCTTAATGACTTCTCATTACAGCGATAGATTGTTCCATCTCTCAACCTTTAGCAGAGGAGCTGTCTTCAGTAGATGATGATGAACTCATAGTTCCACTGACAGTCACATGTGTGAGACTGAAGACACCATGGGATGCTCAGACCTAGACGGGACAACTGCACAACCTCTTCTACAAAGCCCCAGAGCTCATTGCAGAAAGAGGGAGAGTACTGGTTGTGAGTGAGAGAAATGATGAATGACTGACTCCATGTATGTAAGGATGTATCAGCTGGCATAGGTGCTGTTTGTGGCCATATATATCAGTGATTTTCAGGTAAATGGACAGAAATGGAGAAAATGATACTAAGAAAGGTAGTGTGGTCTTCACAAATAAATGCCATATGATGTGTCTTATTTATGAAACCAAGCTCTGAGTCTTAGATTTAGGAGGCGTATACTTTAGCAGAGGGAGGTAGAAGGGACTTGTAAATAGAGATAATAAGATACAGGTGCTGGGGCACTGGGAAAATGGAAGGGAAAGCAGGTAATATAGGAGCTGGGGAAACAAGGGGGGAATCCTAAAGTTGCTTGGAAAATCCATATGGAAGCACACTGTTTTATAAAATTACCTAAAAATACTTGTAACACACATTATTTAAAAGGAGTTATGCCTCCAAGAAGTAATAATTCACCCCCAAAATCCATGTACTATGTAACAAAAACTCTAGTGACAGGCATTGGAAACCTCTGCTCACATTGTTCGTCAGGGCATCCAAGTATTATTTTACTTTTTTTTTCTGGAAAACTTGCCTTACTTACCTGTACCCTGGAGGCATAGAATGATTCCCACAGTGTAAAATTGGTGTTGAGATATAATCAATATATTAATAACAGATATTGCAGCTTCGTAAGTTTGTATAAATTGTAACTGACACGTGATAATGATTGCTTAGGTGCATTCTTCTGTACAGGCTCTTTTGACCTATGTTTAGTTAGCCAGTAAGAAAGCTTCCAGTATTCTCCTGGAAGACTTCTAGGCTCCCATCTTGTGTCTAATTAAAAATGGACCCAGAGGATACCGTTTGGTAATATCCAAATCAGAATGCCTTAAATCACATACAACTCTTTTGACGAGATTCCTGAGGGCAATTGCACTGGACATCATAAGATGTTCTGAAAATTAGCCACATGACCCCATGAGGTAGGGCCATGAATACACCAACCAACGCCATGTGAATTTGGAGGATGACAGGCAGAAGAAGAGCAATTCCTGTGTGTGGAACTACACTCACAGTTGGGAGTTGTTAGAGGCATTTCTCCTGTAAGAGACCGATGACCACTTACTTTTTGAGTTTTGTGTGCAGCCCTGTGTCCTATAACTCTCTCTAGACCAAAGTGGTCTCAAACTTAGAGATCCAGCAGCCTCTGTCTCCTAAGTGCTGCGATTAAAAATGTGATTTCCCACTGCTAGGTACAAGATCACTTACAGCTTGAGGTAGGATTAGGGCTCTTCATAAAAAATCGGATCCAGAATACAGGAGAGGCCAAGCAGACATCTTCCTGCAATATTGTTGAGGGAACATTTGAGTGTGGAACCAACACAGATATCTAGAGCTGGAGCTCAGGTATCAAAGCATACAACTGAACCCAGTATTTTCCTGACAGCCAAACCAGGGAAATACACTTACCTTTTTTTTTTCTTAGAATGAACAGTTTTATATTTCTCCAGTCTACATTTAAGCCACGCAAATATAAAAGCATAACAATTAACGCAGCTTACATTAATGAGTATTCCACCCAAAGCAAAATAAAAGTGAAAGCAACGAATCAAGTAAACATCAAATTGCAAAAATTCACATAGTCAGACCTAGAAAGTTATACATACAGACAACAATAAATGAACCCAGAAGGATGTATTCATGTAATTTGTTGAGTTATGTGTATATGTAACCACAAAGATTAGTGAGAAGAACACCCTGAATTTGGGGATGAGTAGCAGGGGAATATTGAAAGGGTGGCAAGTATGAGATATGGGGAGATAGGATGCAGCTATATTTTAGTTAAAAAGCTAAAGAAGGCACATCTAGAATAAAGTGTAGTATGAAGGAAACAACAAAATGTAGTTTTTCTCTATGAGTAAATGCTGCGAACACAATAACTTGATAAAACACAAAACTTTAAATTTAAATGTAAAAAATGCAGTTTCTCATCTTACTTCTAAAACTAGCTGTACTTTCCCCAAAATGCACTGCCTGCTTTAGCTAACTTACTTTTCAGCTAAACACCTTAAACACATTTAACAAAAATGGAATGTATAGACATAATGTATCTCAAAGAAAAAGAAATAAGAAATAATTGATGTACTATGTCCCCAACCAGAGGGACTATTAGCTATTATTGGTCATTGTGAGAAAGGCTGTCCTTTCATTCAGCAATGTAGCCAAATATGAGGTGTCCTTGATCCATTGAATAACCTCCCACATAAGCCCAGGCTGATAGCTCTTACTAAACTCAGCAGAAATAGAAATAGAAGACCATGTCAGGGGTTACCTCTTGAGAAAAAAAAGTTTCTTTTAATGCAGAAGTATGAATGCAAAATAGGAGTATGGGTAACAATACTAAATATATCACACCAATGTATGAAATAATGAAACAAGAAACTTCAAAACTCCTCAACAATAAATATATATGCATTTCAGAGTGATACCTCACTGGCAACAGATCACATAAGTGGAGGTTAGTTCCATGCGTTCCCTCCTGAAACAGTGTCCTTGGTTCTTTGTCCATCCTATGACATGTGCAGAATGAAAACACTCTTAGTGAATTTTGATGCTAGCTTCTATTAGAACTCACTGATACACAGTCAGTGGGTAATACAACAGTATCCAGGGACATGTGAACAGAATTATACACCATGAATATATGTAATGGCTTTGTAACCATTGCTCGACATTGAAAAATAAAGCAATGAAGTCCATCACAACAATATTGTAGAAAAAGAGCAATTGCAGTGTTCATAGAAGAGGTGCTATTTTTCTCTAAAACATGGCCATTCCTCCAATATTCTCACAACACTTAGAAATGTAGAATGTTATATTTTTATTTAATTATGTTTATTTACTTTTCCATTTTTATTTAACAACCACAGTTCCTCTTCCTCTCCTCCTCCTGCTCCCCCTATCTTCTCCCCATCCCACCCCTATCTACTCCTCAGAGAGTGTAAGGCTTCCCATGGGACCTCATCAAAGTCTGTCATATCAAGTAGAGGAAGGATCAAGCCCCTACCCAGTCTTTTGAGGCTGAGCAATGTATTCTTGCATAGAGAATGGGCTCCAAAGAGCCAGTTCATTAATGAGGAATAAATCCTGGTGCCACTGTCAGTGGTCCCAGAAGCTTCCAAAGCCACACAACTGTCACCCACATTCAGAGGGCCTCGTTCAGTCCTATGCAGGTTCCTCAGCTGTCACTCCAGAGTCAGTGATCTCCCACTAACTCAAGTCAGCTGTCTCTATGGGTTTCCCTCATCATGATCTTGACCCATTTGCTCACATGAGCCCTCCTCCCTCTGTTTGACTGGACTTTAGGAGTTTGGCCCAGTGCTTAGCTGTGGTTCTCTAAATCTGCCCCATCAGTCACTAGATGAAGGCTCTTTGTTATTTAGGGTAGTCATCAGTCTGATTATAGGGGAAGGCCAGCTCAGGAACACGCTTTGATATTGCTTGGGGTCTTGGTTGGGGCAATCCATATGGGTGCCTGGGAATTTCCCTAGCACCAGGTTTTCTCCTAACCCCACAATAGCTCCTTCTATCAAGATATCTGATGGGGAATGTACTGCGTATGTTTATCTTATTGATTGTTAAGTAAAATACTGTTTGGCCAATGTAACCGCAAGTTAGGCAGGACTAGGAGTCAAAGAGGATTCTGGGAAATGTAGTAGAGAAGTGCTGATCCAGGCAGGAAGTGACATAGCAAGGAGACTCATATTTAAGCGAAGGAGAAACAGGAAGGGCTCTCTTTTCCCCTCCGCTCCTGCTCCAGCGGCACAATGTGATCCACCGGCAAGGAGGGACGCCAATAAGGTGTCCGATAAGATAAGTCTTATAAAATATATAGATTTATGATATTTAAGACTGAGCTAACAGATGAGAAGTCCTAGTCATTGGCCAAGCAGCTTTGAACCTAATACAAGACTCTGTGTATTAATTTGTGCCTAACTCGGGCGGGCTGCTGGCATAAAGCGCACACGTGGCGGTGGGGCTCAGGCAGCTTTTGACAGAAATATTTATCGTAACAGTTATCTCTCTCCTTCTCTGCCCCTCCCCCAACTTGAACATGTTGTTCCTTCATGCTCTCCTACCCTTCACCTCCCCCAATCCCAATAGTCTCAGCGTATCTTGTCTATTTCCTTTCCTCAGGGGGATCCATGTCTCTTTGGTCCCTCATTGTTACCTAGCTTCTCTGGGGTTGTGGATTATAGCTTGGTTAGTCTTTGCTTTATGTCTAATATCCACTTATGAGAAAGTACACACCATGTTTGTCTTTCTGTGTCTGGGTTACCTGGTTCAGGATGTTTTTTTTTTTTCTAGTTCTATCTATTTGCCTGAAATTTTCAAGATGACTTTGTTGTTTTCTTTACCACTGAGTAATAACTCCATTGTGTAAATGTACTACATTTTCTTTATCCATTATTTGCTTGAAGGCCATCTAGGTTGTTTATGACAAATAAGGCTACTATGGACATAGCTGAGCAAATGTCCTTGTGATGATATGAATGGGCTTCCTTTGTGTATATGCCCAAGAGCGATGCTACTTGTCTTGAGATAGACTAATTTCCAATTTTCTGAGAAACAGCCACACCAATTTCCAAAGTGGCTGTACAAGTTTGTATTCCTACCAGCAGTGGAGAAACGTTCCCCTTACCATACATCCTTTCTGGCATAAGGTGTTCTCAGGGTTTTACATCCTAGCCATTCTTACATGTGTAAGATGATAAGTCAGATTAGTTTTGATTTACACTTCCCTGATTTCTGAGGATGTTAAGCAATTCCTTAAATGTCTTTTGTCCATTAGAGATTCTTCTGTTGAGAATTCTCTGTTTTAATCTCTACTCCATTTTTAAAAATTGTATTATTTGGTATTTTGATGTCTATTTTCTTGAGGTCTTTATATATTTTGGATATCAGTCCTCTGTCAGATAAGGGTTTGGTGAAGGGCTTTTCCCATTTTGTAGGCTGCTATTTTGTCTTATTTACCATGTCTTTTGCCTCACAGAAGCTTCTCAGCTTCAGGAAGTCCTATAGGTTAAGTATTGTTCTCAGTGTCTGTGATACTGGTGTTATATTTGGGAAGTGGGGGCTGGAGAGATGTCTCAGAGGTTAAGAGCACAGGCTGCTCTTCTAGAAGTCCTGAGTTCATTTCCCAGCAACCGCATGGTGGCTCACAAATGTCTATAGTGAGATCTGATGCCCTCTTCTGGCATAGAGCACTCAAAATATTTATGAAGTGATCTGAGCCAATGCATTCGATACTACTTCCCACTTTCTCTTCTATCAGGTTCAGTGTGACTGTATTTTTAATAGGATCACGTTTGAATAAATTCAAACAACAATGAGACACTTGTTTTACATTCCAGTTTGGGATAAGAGCATTACTATTTAATTAATATTATTGAATTCCTTAGAGGACACTAGGCCAGCCCAGTGTCCTAAGGACCTGTGATCCAGTAAGCAGAACGTCTGAGAGTAAAGTTTTGCTCTAGAAAAAAAAAGAATAATTGAAGGCACAATGTTATGGGAACTTTTTTGGGAGTGATAGAAACAAATCATCTAGCATCCTCACACAAGGCATCACTGATGGAAACAAATAAACATACCATCCAACTGTGGTGTGTTGAACCAGTGTGTGATCAGTAAACCGAAACATTAGTGAGAGGTTGTTCATGTGAGCATAGAAAAATTGCAAACAGTCATGCCACCTAATAAAACCTCTACCTGTTTCTCTCTTGCAATCTCTCTCCTTCCAAAACGAAAATATCAGCATGGGACATTTATCAGCCCAGTCCTGTGAAGAGTAGATACTGAACTCAGGTTCCACAACTCACAGATATCCTTGGAACTTGCTGCTGTTATTATATCCCTGGGACAACAGAAGCCCATCATGAAAGGTTACTTGGAAAATGGAAAATTCTTTCAAGCAGAATAATAGCAACAAAGGTGTCTGCATTCTCATGCACAAAGCTTGTGAGAAAATCACCTTACATGGCAGAAAGAACTCAATTTAAGGATTTTGGAGGAGGACTTAGCCAGATGGTTCCAAACACAATAATAATGTCAGGAATAATAATAGGAACAGGAAAATGAGAGGTTCATTCTTAGAGAAACAAGAGAAAAGATGGCATAATTGGAAAAGGCTGTTCACAATTGGAAAAGGCTGTTCACTGGAAGCAGAGGATCAGAAAAGGTATGGCCAAGGATTGGAAGACCATTGGAATATACAGAGGAAAGAGCAGAAGCTGTTTTAAGACCTTCCTTTTTTCTTCTATTTTTTAATTTAAATTAGAAACAAGATTGTTTTACATGTCAATCCCAGTTTCCCTCCATCACCTTCTCCCCTGCCCCCACTAACTCTCTATCCCATCCCCTTTCTGCTCCCCAGGGAGGGTGAGGCCTTTCATGGGGAATCTTCAAAGTCTGTCATATCATTTGGAGCAGGGTCTACACCCTCCCCCATGTGTCCAGACTGAGAAAGTATCCCTTTACGTGGAATGGGCTCCCAAAGTCCATTCGTATACTAGAGATAAATACTGATCCACTACCAGAGACCCCATAGATTGCCGAGGCCTTCTCATTGACACCCATGTTCAGAGAGTCTGGATCAGTCCTATGCTGGTTTCCCAGCTATCAGTCTGGAGTCCATGAGCTTCCCCTTATTCAGGTCAGCAGTTTCTGTGGGTTTCTCCAGCCTGGTCTGGACCCCTTTGCTTATCACTCCTCCCACTCTGCAACTGGATTCTAGGAGTTCAATTCAGTATTCTAAGAGCTTTCTTAAAGAATATTTGGCTTGAGTCTACAGAGTCATCTTGAGCTTATGATTTCCAATTTTAAGATCATTAATTTGTTTTGTTTTAAATCACTGTGCTGATTTTGATTAACATCAGATCTGCATGTTTGGGGTGTGGCATTGTTACTCTCTGTGAAATAAAACTTCATGACATGTGAATGTTGTTAGGATAAATCTCCGCCAAAAGCTGCCCTAGCCCTACTGCCACGTGGGCGGTCTTCGCCAGCCTCCTGAGTTCTGCCCACTGCGTGGATGAACAAAATAATACAGAGACTTATATTAGGTACAATGCTGCTTGGCCAATGACTAGGGTTTCTCATCTGTTAGCTCAGTCTTAATTATTATAAATCTATATATTTTATAATACTTATCTTATAGAGGATGCCTTTCGCTGGCACCCTCTCTTGCCGGTGGCTCACATGGCACCACCAGAGGATGCCAAAGGGGAAAAGGGACCACTGCCTACTTCTCCTTCCTTAAATATGAGTCTCTTTGCTATGTCACTTCCTTCCTGGATCACCACTTCTCTACTACATTTCCCAGAATCCTCCTTGACTCCTAGTCCTGCCTAACTTGCTGCCTCATGGCCAAACAGTACTTTATTTATCATCCAGTAAGACAAACACACACACACACACACAGACACACTCCCCCCATCAGAATGTTGGTTCTCTGACTTGGCAAGCACACAGGGCATGAGGAAATCTGTGGGGAATAGAGAAAAACATTTTGTCTGAAGACTCTTCATAGACCAGAGAATTAGCCAATCTCAGTGCACTGTGGAAAAAAGAGAAGGTCCTCTTCTGGTAAAGGTGATGATGTAGAAAACCTGTGGTAGGAAGAACCTGCCTTCAGAATGACAACAGCCTGTCTGTTGATGCTATATAACGTGTTCAGACTGCCCCAGGAACACAACAAAGAACATTACCAATGAAGCTTACCAGAATTCCCCTGCTCAGCTTGCTGCTACGCCTTGCTTGGGTATAAAGAAAAGAAGTGGATACACAAGTCTATGAGGGACCCCATTCAAAAGCCAAGTTTTATTCCACATGAAGACCCCAGGAGATCTAACCTGGCTATAGGGGAAAAGTTCTCATAGAATTTTCTACCAGGTCTGAGTGTAGGACACAGGACTGTAATACTGGAGGGTTAGTGTCTCCATCCATCCCAGAATTTGTTTCCTCACTCTGAGAGCCATACCTCCTTTTGCTCTTCAATGGATCAGATATTCAGAATGGGGGTAGAGAAAGGTGTTTAGGAGGTAATTTTGTGATGCCTATGTGTGCTCTATGCTAATAGCTGAGGTCTGAGGGTGGATTAATTTTTGAATTGCTTTTGAATTCCTTGGTGGAACCTTCCAAAGCCCATCATTTGGACTGAGACAGGCTCTGTGATTGCTCAACATACGCCTGTAATTATTTGGTGTCAGGGGTCCTGGAATGTTCAGGAGCACTTTTTACATAAACACATCACAACTAAATAAGCTGGGATGTTTAAGGGTTAATATAACATCCCTGCTGCTGATCAGAGCACAGTGATACCCTGGAACTGGTACTATCGGGTAAGAAAACACTAAGCAGTCCCAGCATAGGCTCTCTCAGAAGAAGGTCTACACTCCAGGAGAATTTCTCTCAGAGCCCAAGCCTAGAGGACAATGCTGGTAGTTTCACACAATGCCCTTTCTATCCCAGCAGCCTATGATAAACCCAGACTGACACTCTAGCCCAGGCTTGCTATGACTTCAGCATAGTCCATAACCATGCAGTGAGGCTCATTACTGGGATTTGGAAGATTCATTCTGATCCAGGAAGGCAAACAACCTCTAATGGAATTTGGATTCAAACCAACATGACATTCAGTCATCCCGGGCTCATTTTGGTCTGAGATCGGTGACTACCACCTAAAATGACACATTCAGATGCTATGGCAATTTTAGGAACTGTCGCTAGGAGTGGTCAGGATCAAGTGATCCCTTTGAAGTCCTGGTCTTAGGTAAGGGCCCCTGACATACAGTTCTTAATGTACAGTGTTGTGAAATATTTTGTTTGTGTTCTGACAAATAAAGCCTGTCTGGAGATCAGAGAGCATAACTGTCCTCTGATCCTGCATGGTTTCCACTTTCTGAGCTTGCTCTTGAGGCAGAACCTTGAATATCCTTTAATGAAAATCAGACAACATCCCTCTAGAGGCATGTCCTTCAAAAGTTTGCCCATGTCCAAGACTCAAGATCCTACCTGCTATTCTTTCCTTTTCATGTGTGGAACTTACAGTATTTATGTCAAACGCATGCTCAGGATATGTTTATAATTATATATTACATATCAGGCAAAGAGAGTCACCTGTGCTGTGTAATGATCTTATAGTTGACCATGGACCTTTAGTAAGATTACAAATGAGCTGAGAACTTTCTGTTCCCTGGTGGCATAGTGCCTGCCTTGAGCTTTGATTCCTGCATCATTTGGGGCAATACCAGCAGTACTGCAGTCCAGAAGCTGCTTGCCATATGGGCAGGTTGCAGAGGAGACCGTGCCTTCTACCTGGTGTAAATAACATCTTGATTACACAAGGACACAATGGGCTGACAATGATTCAGTTCCGACAAACACAGGCATCACACGACCACATGGGCTATGGACACATGTCCCAGAACAATGCCCCATTTTTAAGTGACACATAGATGTATAGTCACATATAGTGTACAAAAGCAAACCTAAGGTGCTGTGGGTATTGGTCAATTAGTTGCACTTAGTGTGCAAGAGTGAGGATCAGTGTTTAGATGCCCAGAACTTACAGAAAACTTCAAGTGGATATGACTTCTGGCCTGTAATCTCAGTGTATATGAGAAACAGACAGAAAATCACCTGAGCAATCTGGCTAGAAAAAACAGTGAACTGCAGGGTCAGACAGAGATGCCTCTGCAATATATGAGGTAGAGAACACTCAACAGAAGACACTGAGCATCAATTTGGGGCTTACAAATACATACATGCATGAATGTGCAGATGTATTTCCGTAAGTCTACCATGCAAACACTTATATGCACAGCACACATATATCCGTGCAAAAATGTAAATAAACAAACACTGAGCAAAATTATATGTTAACTTCTTTCACATAATATTTAATATGTAAATATTTAATCTATTATATTAACATAGAAATAACTTACTTATGTAATTTAATAACTTATCTTTCAAGCATCATTTATAAATAGCTATCTCTTAAAATAAATTTTTTTAAATTAAAAACAATCATTTTGCATAACAATCCCAGTTCCCTCTCCCCCTGTCTTCCCATGCCCCCCACAAACTGCCCACCCCATGCCCCATCCACTCCCCAGGGAGGTTGAGGCCACCCATGGGGGATGTTCAAAGTTTGACACATCATTTGGGACAGGACCCAGGCCCTCCACCATGTGCCTAGGCTGCGAGAGTGTCCCTCATAGGGAATGGGCTCCCAAAGTCCATTTGTGCACTTGGGATAAATGCTGGTTCTACTGCCAGAGGCCCCATAGACTTCCCAGGCCTCCCAACTGACACCCATGTTCAGGGGACCTGGTTCGGTCCTGTGCTGGTTCCCCAACTGTCACACTGGGATCCATGAGCTCCCCCTTGCTCAGGGCAGCTGTTTCTGTGGGTTTTCCCAGCATGGTCTTGACCCCTTTGCTCACCACTCCTCCCTCTCTACAACTGGATTCTGGATTCTAGCTCAGTGCTTGGCTGTGAATCTCTGCTCTGCTTCTGCTTCTATCAGCTACTGGATGAAACTCTAGGATGGCATTTAAGGTAGTCATCAATCTCATTATAGGGGAAGGGCATTTAAGGTAGCCTCTCCACCAGAGCTTAGATTCTTAGTTGGGGTCATCTTTGTGGATTCCTGGGTATTTCCCTTGTGCCAGATTTCTCTTTAAACCTATAATGTCTCCCTTTATTAGGGTATCTCCTTTCTTGTTCTCCTCTATTGTTTCCCCAACTAGATATTCCTTATTCTTCATGTTCTCCTCCCCCCTTCTCTCCTCCTCTTTCTCTTACCCTCCTCCCCACTCCCCCATGCTCCCAATTTATTTAATGATGTATGCTTGTATATAGGGTATATTAATAAATAATATCTTTTAAGTTATATATTACAAATATTAAATAGCATGTGATGTTATATAAAATGGTATGACATGTATTATGTCCATGTGTAATATTGCTTATAAATTTAATTATAAGATAAATATATAATTAATACAATTTAAGTTTCACAGCTGAAATTTTAATGCATTTTTCTGATTCTCCATAACTATCTTTCCGTTAACGCTTACAAGGGCTGTGTCATTTCTCTTGCCTCACCATGAGTGTCCGGTTTGACTCCCCGTTGGACCAGAGCACTTAAAGTGAAAAAATATTTGTTAATAAAATCAAAGACAGGATGGTGATCTAATATGTTCAACTGGGGAACACATCATGATATGTCCCAACATAATAGCACATAAAAAGCCCATGCACAAAACAGCATCTGCCTCCCCTCTATCTTTCCACAACCTCTTTCCTTTTCTACCATCCTATCTGCCTGAACCCAGAGCTTAGCCTTACAGTAACGCAGCCTAGATCAGAGACTCCATGGATGATCAGAACCACATTTCCCAAGAGGGTTGGGTGCACAGTTTACAGCTCTTAGGTTGCTAAGACATAAGGAGTGAGAAAAGCTCATTTGACATCATGTAGCACCCCGGACTGGCTACCTTTCACAGGTCAAAACCTTCTCAAAATATTTTCCTCTAAGGGATCGTTCCATCTGGTGAGGCAAAGACCTGATAATGTCCCTTTAGCTATCATAGAGTCTGATCTTGAAAGGACGGTCCTGTTCAGCTCCATCACAAAGACAGCCATGTGTGTGGTGGGTGAGTCTCAGACCACAAGGGAGCAGCACAGAGTTGGGCAAACAGGAGTATGCGACATTGCTGCAGGAACTGCTTCTGTCCCAGAGTCTTCAGAACTTGGTATCTTTGACCAAGAAAGTTAATTTTCTCTATTTTAAAAGTAGAAGGGTCACTGGAAGTTGGGGCACATGCCTTTCATCCCAGAACTCTAAAGATAGAGACAGGAGGATCTCATTGAGTTTAAGAAGTTCTAAGACCAACCAGGATTACATAGAGAGAACCTTCATTGTTTAAAATATCAAGGAAAAACAGCAACAAAATAGTATGAATGACATGCAGATCCTGGCTCCAAAGCTAAGTGGATGGCTGATTGGGATGTCAATCCAGCTTATAACCCTTTATAAACTACCACAACAGCAAAGAGGTAGGGTGAGGGATTGAGAATTTATGAGGAGAGCTATGTAGACCTATGAGCAAAGGGGTCAAGACCAGGTTGGAGCAACCCACAGAAACTGCTGACCTGAACAAGGGGAAACTCCCAGACCCCAGACTGAGAGCTGGGAAACTAGCATAGGACTGTTCTAGGCCCCCCTGAATGAGGATGTCAGTTTGGAGACCTGGGCAATCTATGGGGCCTCTTGTAGTAGTTCAGTACTTATCCTTAGCATACTAATGGACGTTGGGAGCCATCTCCACATAGAGGGATACTCTCTCAGCCTAGACACATGGGGAGGGTCTATGTCCTGCTCCAAATGCTATGACAGACTTTAAAGATCCCCCACAGAAGGCCTCACCCTCCATAGGGTGCAGAAAGTGGATGGGACAGGGGTTGCTGGGGGGAAGGGGAGGAGAGGAGGGAGAGGAAACTGGGATAGACATGTAAAACAAGCTTGTTTCTAATTGAAGTTTAAAAAAGATAAAATAAAACGAAGAAAAACCAAAAAAGATTAAATTTCCAGGAATCTGGGTGCATGGCCAGAGGGGACAGGTGTTGAAAGAGGTGAGAAAGGAGCCTTATGGTTAAGATAAAGCAGGGAAGTTTGAGGCAGGGCAGAGCAGTTAGGATTAGTGCCCAAGGACCTGGGAACAAACCTGAGGTCACGGCTGAGCCTGGGTCAGGAGCTGGGGTGACATCTTCTCTGGTTACCTTCAATTCCAAGGTCTTACTACGTGGGGACCAGATGAGGCCTTTCTTATAGACACAGGAATAGCGCCCAGCAGTTCTTTCATTCACTGGGCCAATTCTGAATCTAGCCTCTGTCATAGAATTGGGAGTGTTCTTCTTATCCATAATGGGTTTTCTTTCCTTCTCCAGGCGGAATATATCATGCCCACTAGGGTCTGAGCACACAAAGGTTACAAAATCCCCTTGGGTGATCCTAAGGCCTGGCTCAGCAGAGATGGAAGGACTCGACAGGGACCCTAGGAGAGAGCAGAGCAGGAATCTCAGTGTACACAGACAGAACCTTGTCACAACACAAAATCAGTTTAGGCACACCAGTCTATATTCCTACAAGATTACGAGTTCTCCAAACATGATCAGAGTTCAGCTTTATAACTTCCCCATTTTTCCCCATGTGTTTGAATTCCCATCACATGACAGTAAGGAACCTAAGCCTGAGCACAACGTTAGTTGTAGCAAAGATCCATCCATGGAAATCTCAGAACATCCAGGGCTGGACATGTCTGCTACAGAGCCTGATGCCTTCCTCCTCATGCCAGGGTCCTCTGCTTTTTCTAACTTTCTTTCTAGGTTCTGTCATTAGGGAACTTAATCCAACCTGCTTCAAACTGTTGGTATGTGAGAGCAACCCATAAAGTCACAGATGTATACACTTACAACACGCGTCAAACTTAATGCTCACACTTTCTGTGATGAAAAGGGTCATGTTTTGCTGTGCATCGCGGCACAACTGGGTCAAGCTCGTAAACCTGGATCACCTCATTCACTTAGCTTGTTTCTGAGGATAGCACTGGCTATTTACTACCCGGTCTTAGCAGTTTTCGAGCTTACTGCTCTTGGCCGTTTCCAAGCCTACAAATGCATGGTTGCTAGCCATAATACACAGTAAACCTCTTGCCCTTATGTATTTGTAAATTATATTTTGTGTCCTTAAGCCAACATTTCCTAATCCTTTCCTCTTTTTTTCACTCATTCTTTCAACCATTTTAAATATCTTATTCATCTTTTAGGGATGCCTTCTATGTTTCCATGGTTACAGTTGTACAATAAACACAATTACTCCTATTTGAAGCTAAAGTATGGGAAGGAAGACTGACGTAGAAAGAATAATTGTGTGATGCTGTAACAAAAAGACTGTGATGAAAGTGTGGACTTGCAGGGAAGAGATCTTACGAGGTACCTGTGGCACTGACCACACCCGTTTGGGCGTGGCCACAGGTGCAGATAGCACATGTGTGGGATTTAGGCTTGAGGAGAGGACAGCCTCGCTCTCTCAGGGTTCCGGTCGGGTCTCGGAGGGCAGTTGAGATTGGATGCTCAGAGAACAGACCCTGGATTATTGGTTTCTCTTGTAAGTGATTTCTCCCAATAAAATTAACCTACGTCATCCCTCTCCTATGTATGGTGATTTTATTCCAACAGGGGGTGAGTCAAGAATCACAAAGAATAAGTGAGGTCAGAGGTGTATTCCCTGTGAAGACATCTAGCAAGCAGGGTCATGGAGAATCAAACATTGATAAAACACAGTGTAAAGTGCCACTTGGAGGACAAGAAGAAGCAGTTTAAGAGACCAGCTGTGGGACATTCTGTACATAATCAATTAATTAATAAAGCCGATTGTTCTTCAGAGTCACTGAGAGCTGACGTTAAGTGCTGTCTAAAAAGGGAAATATGTAGGATAATGATCATTATGTTGATTTAGTCATTCTGGAACATATATTTACTTAAAATATGAAGTATAACATGGTAAATACATGAAAATCTTCTCATTCTAAAAATTAAATTAAAAATAGTCCTGTGGAATAACCCAGGGTTGAGAGGGAAACTGGAATCTTTGAGAAAACAAAAGAAAGTTGCAGAACTTAGAGATAAGTGAGCCTGGCAGGACAAGGGGGCCAGGATGTAGCTGGGCTAAGTCACCAGGTCTGAGAAGCACATACATCTGATCCATTCTCAAGAAAAACTATGAAGCTTGAGCCACATCCCACTTCCAGACACAACCTGAGCTGCTCATTCAGTGCTCTAGCTCAGACTAGTAAATATGGCTCTCACACCCCATCTAAGAAACTCCTTTTTTTTTTTCAAGGACGAACATGAACATTTATTTAGAACAAAAGAAATCACAGTTCAGTACAATTAAAACATGTTTAAACTTTATTATCTTGGGGGTGGCATTCTCTCTCTCTCTCTCTCTCTCTCTCTCTCTCTCTCTCTGTGTGTGTGTGTGTGTGTGTGTGTGTGTGTGTGTGCATGTAGCCATTGGAGGACAACTTTGTAGCATTGGCTCTCTCCCTAAGAAGCTTCTTTTGTAGTTTATTGAAACCATTACAGCAAGCTTCAGTGGGTCAAAGTGCAGAAAACAAGTGATCCTGGTTTGGAGGGTCATCCCCAGTGGTTGTATTTACAACATAAGCACACATTCATGGAAAAATCAAAGAAAAGGTAATAGAAAAAGTAAAAGCCAGATCATCAAAAAGTCTTCTGTGGGAATGTATTTTCAAGATATGACAGAAAAGCTACAGCCATCATACATCAACAATATGTCCTGAACAAAGACATCCAAGTTTGGGTGAGGAGAATCTCACAGAGCTCCTTGATGAAGAGCTACAAGCATTGAATGGTTGCTGAGAGAGTGAGAATAAGCATTCCTCAGGAATTAGCACCTTAATTGGTTATCCAATACCAAGTGGCCAGCTCTAAATGCACATAGACATAAGCAACTAAACACTACACAGCAAGTTGTATTTATATGTTTATTTGAATATATATATATATATATATATATATATATATATATATATATACATGCATATGTATATTTATGTAACACTAATAAGGAGGCCATGAATTTGGGAGAGATAATAAAAAGCATGGGCATAGGAGGTGTTAGAGGGAGTACAGAGAGGGAAAATCATGTAATTATATTTCATCAATATAATTTTTTAAAAATTAAGAAGAGAGGTAGTAAGTAGATGACGCCCAGTTCACAGGGCCAGAAAAGACTCTGTTCTGGGAGTTAGAGGAGGTTGAAAAAATTGGGATAAAACATGAAAGAGAACTTTTAGGTTAAGTTTTCAAATCATGGAAAGAAAAGGGAAGATATTTGTGATTCTGTGTGACAAAGAGCAAGCTCCATAGCACCCAGAATGGTGAAAGCCATAGGAGTGTCTAGACAAGCAGAGAAGACATAGGAGAGGCGGTAACAAGTGAATAGGGTAGGAGCTTAATGAGAAGTTAGCAGAACTTTACGCAAAGAGTGAGAAAGACTTAGTCTGGGTGTGGTGGTGCGTGCATTTAATTGCAACACTCAGGAGGAAAAGCAGGTAGTTCTACACCAGCCTGATCTATGTAGCAAGTTCCAAACAAAAGAATTAAATAATAAGCAGACTTAAGAGTTTAGTGTGTGTGTGTGGGTGGAGGTGGGGGATGAACAGGACCTAGTTACATACTGTTCATAAGAGGATGAATAGTTTGTCAAGTGCATATTTTCATGTTTTGCCTTTGAGGCCCGTCAAGGGTTTGCTGAGTGGATACTAAGAGACATCTGGTTGATATGGAGAACTCTCTCAGTTTAAATCTTGGTCATCCTGAAGAGAATTGTCTCTGCAGACAGCCAGTCATAGAGACATCTCATTGCCACATTCTTCACAGCGTGGGGCCCAGTGGAGAAGAGACAGAAGACACAAATGTAGATGAATAGGTAAATAGATAAAGAAAATGTGGTGTACAAATACATGGTGGGGAATGTCCTTCTGTATATGTTTATCTTATTGGTTGTTGAATAAAGTACTGTTGGCCAATGAAGAAGCAGGTTAGGTGGGACTAGGAGTCAAGGAGGATTCTGGGAAATGTAGTAAAAGGAAGTCTTGTGATACAGGCAGGAAGTGACATAGCAGGCAGACTCATATAAGCAAGGGCAAGAAGGAAGTCATTCCTTTTTCTCTTCCTCCTGCTCTCTGCTCTGGAGCTGCCATGTGATCCCAGCAAGAGAAGATGCCAGCAGTTGGCGTCTGAAAACATTAGTCTTTATGGTTGATACTTAAGACTGAGCTAGCAAGTAAGAAATCCTAGTCAGTTGGCCAAGCAGCATTTGTACCTAATATAAGTCTCTGTGTGTTACTTGGAACCCTAACGTGGCAGCGGGTGGAACTCGGGAGTCTTTGGCAGAAGGACTTATCATTACAAACACGTAATACAGGTCACTCTTCAGAAAGGAAATGCTGTTGGTGTCAACCAGAATATATCCGGAGGAAGTTAAGTGGAATAAGCCAGTCACAGAATGACAAACACCACTGGATTTCAATTCTATAGAGAATGTAAAGATATTCATCTCAGAGATGAACAAAGTGAGAGGAAAGTGGTCATCAGAGGCTAAGGAGAGGGCAAATGGAGACAGAGAATATGAGAAATTACATTTAGGTGAGAGAAATGCAATTGATGAGATCTACAATGCATGACAGTGCCAGGCTGTTTCTTTAAAATTTCCAACAATGCTAGATATGTAACACTCTCACGCTTAGAACATAATTAGTGACAGAGGTGATGGACATGCAACTTATCCTAATTTATTCATAGCACATTGTAAACACACATCAAACAGGGTGCTGCATCCCATAAATATGTACCTTTTTATTTGTCAAATGAAAACATTTTGAATAAGAAATCAAAGGAAAATGGGTAGAAAAGGAAAAAGGTTGAAGGTTGCCCATCTGGGGATGTTTATGATTAGAGGAAATATTCAAAGGTCTCCATTCAGGCCTCAAAGGTGTGCATGATCCTTTTCAAAGCTGCCCCAGAGGTGCAGAAGCAACCAAAGACATGACTCACCTTTCTCTGTCTTAATTGTCTGTCCAAAGCACAGCACTGAAAAAGAAATCCATGGTGAGATGTTGTTCATGAGTTTTTTAAAGCTTGCCTGAGGATTCAGAAAGCAAAGTCAGCCACAGGCCATAGAAGCCAGGCACACACCTTTAATATCAGCAGCTAGAAGCCTGGAGGTGGTGGCACACACCTTTAATGCTAGGACTCGGGATTAAGAGATAGAGGGAATCTCTGTGAGTCCAAGGCCACCCAGATCTACACAATAGTGAATCACTCTAAAAGGGAATTATAGCTCACACCTTTAATCTCCACATTAGAGAAGTATACAAGACAGAAGCAAGGTCTCAGAGAGTGGCTTTTCAGTCTCCAGTCACACTGAAGAGGGGCAGTACTTTGAGACTTGGTGAAGAGCTCATTCGTTGATCAGCCCTTTTAGCATGAGCAAGAGTTGAGCGCTAGAGGCTGTCTGCTTTGCTTTTCTGATCTTCAGCTTGAAGCTTGAACCCCAATATCAGTCTCTGGGTCTTTTATTTTTAATGTTACAGAATTCCCAGTGAGAAAGGCACTTACCACATGGTTTGCTTAGAGAGATGAGCATCTGGGAAGGATTAGAAGTAGATAGGGACACCCCACCTCCCGTGATTGCCCAGCCATCTTTCCTCCATATTTATGTGGTATAATGCTCTTGTACACTGTAAAGATCTGTCACATGTATTGGTTTAATAAAATGTTAGCCAGGCAGGAAGTGTAAGTACATCTACCAGACTAAGAGAATTCTGGGCAGAGGAAAGACAGAGACAGTCATTAGCCAGACACAGAGGAAGCAAGGTGAGAATGCCTTACTGAGAAAAGTTACCAAGTCACGTGGCTAAACATAGGTAAGAATTATGAGTTAATTTAAGTCTTAAGAGCAATAAGACTAACAGTTTATAATTAATATTAGCCTCTGTGTGTTTATTTGCTACTGAATGGCTGCAGGACTGGACAGGACAGAAACTTCCATCTCCACCATATCAATGCTGAAGTATAATTTATCTTCTCACTCTGAAATAACCCTATGATATCCTGAAGGTCAGAGGTGAGGACACAGACTTGAAATCTGAGCTACCAAGCTGGTGCACCCATTGGGCTACAAAGTAAGTTCAAAGTCAGCCCAAGAATCTCAGTAAGTTCATGCCTCAAATCCAAAAGTAAAATGAAAGCCACGGTGGAGTTCAGAATAGACGCCCTTCCTCAAATCACCTGCCCCAACCCTCCATTTCTCCCAGGACTCACCAAGGGCCAGCACCATGGCAGGATGAAGTGACATGTCTCAGGAGGCAGCAGCCCAACCAGGTCTGGAGCTGCAACCCTACTGTGGACCCAAGAGGCAGGGTATGTGGACTGGGGCTCATCACAAGATTTCTGTATCAGTGTCCTCACAGGAAGAGGAAGAGGAAGAGGAAGAGGTTTCTTTTATGCACTTTCCACTCTTTCTCCTAGTGACTCTGTGAGGTTTCAGATTCTAAAATTACATCAGTTCCTGAGTTCAGCTGTAACTGAGCTCATTCATTAATATGTTTTTCTGTCTGTAAACATGGGAGACAGAGAAGAATAAGGTTGTACCTGTCAATTCCAGTTGTAAAATACAATGGACATCTATCTTCTGGCAAGACATTTCAGTATCCAAAGCGCTCTCTCTCTCTCTCTCTCTCTCTCTCTCTCTCTCTCTCTCTCTCTCTCTCAGATAATGATGATAACATGTGTATTTGTTAGGGTTTCTATTGTGAAAATACACCATGACCAAAAAGCAAGTTGGGGAGAAGAGGGTTTATTTAGCTTTTAATTCCCCACTGCTATTAATCACTGAAGGAAGTCAGGACAGAAAATGAAACAGGGCAGGATCATGGAGGCAGGAGCTGATACAGAGACCATTGAGGGTAACTTCTTTTTTTCTTCTTTATTATTATTTTTAAATTAGTAACAAGCTTGCTTCACATGTCAATCCTAGCTCACTCTCCCTCCCCTCCTCTCCATCCCCATACCACCCCCCTAAGTCCCCACCCCATCCCCCCTCGGCTCCCCAGGGAGGGTTAGGCCCTCTATGGGGGATCTCCAAAGTCTGTCATATCATCCCAGGCAGGGCCTAGGTGCTCCTTGATGTGTCCAGACTGAGAGAGCATCCATCTATGTGGAATGGGCTCCCAAAGTCCATTTGTATGTCAGGGATAAATACTGGTCTACTACCCGAGGCCCCATAGATTGCTGAGGCCTCCTCACTGACACCCATGTTCAGGGGTTCTGGATAAGTCCCATGCTGCCCTCTCAGCCATAATTCTGGGTCCCTGAGCTCCCCCTTGTTCAGGTCAGCTGTTTCTGTGGGTTTCACCAGCCATGTCTTGACCCCATTGCTCATCACTCCTCACTCTCTACAACTGGGTTCCAGGAGTTCAGTTCAGTGTTTAGCTGTGGGTGTCTGCCTCTGCTTCCATCAACCACTGGATGAAGGCTCTAGAATGGCATATAAGATGGTCATCAATCTCATCATCGAGGAAGGGTCTTTAAGGTCTCCAGTATTGCTTAGATTGCCAGTTGGTGTCATCCTTGTAGATCTCTCAAAATCTCCCTAGTGCCCGATTTCTCTTTAAACCTATAATGGCTCCCTCTTTATGATATCTCTTATCTTGCTCTCTATTCTATTCTTCCCCAGACTCAACCTTCCTGCTCCCCTATGCCCTCCTCTCTGTCTGCCATCCCCCTCTCCCCTCAACCCGTGCTCCCAATTACTGGCTTGCTGAATCTTCTGGAGGCACTTCCTCATCTGAGGCTCCTCCCTCCCTGCTGACTCTTCATTTCATCTAGTTGATACACAAAAGCACCCAGTACTACTGACCCCTTGTCAACTTGATTCATAAATAAATCCCCATTGAGCCACTACCCTTCCTTTCTTATTCATCCCCAAGATCTCATATTAACATCACAAATAATTTTAAAAGTTCCACAGTTTTTACAAATTCAAACAAATTAAAATTTCAGTGTCTTTAAAGTATCCTCTCTTCTGTCTAAAGTTCAGGTCTTGCCCCTTTAAAAGTCACAGTTAAAGGGAAGAACCAGGATACTGTCACAAACTGACCAAGGAAAATCAAACTCCAACAGTATAAAAAAACTCAACGTCCAAAATTCTGAGATTCACACATGGTCTTCTGAATTCCTTCAAGGAGCTTGAGTCACTTTCCCAACTATGCCGTCTGCAGCACACTGAGCTTGGATTCTAGGATCACCTCTCCTGTTACTGCTGTTCCTGGTGGTCTTTCCATAGTACTGACATCTCCAAAATGCTGAGGTCTTCTGCTGCAACTGGAGTACATTTTCAACAATCTCCTATCACAGGCTCTTTCCATGGTGTGAAGCCTTAACTTCTTTGCATGATCTCTTCAGTCCTGATATTCAACTGCCACAGAAGTTTCTTCACCTTCACCAATGGCTTCTTCTGCGCTCTCACAGTGCCAAGCCTCAGCTGTTCCCCATGACCTCATCATGTCTTCAAAACCAGTACTACCTGAGTGATACTTACATATTACCAAGTCTGGCTGCCAGCACAAGGCACAACTTTGGCCACCTCTGGAACACAGCTCAGGAAACACTTCCCGGAAGACGTAATTTCAGTGATGCTGTTCTCCCCTTAATCACTGCTAATTTCTTAGCTCCAGTTGAGCGGCATCAAGTATCCCAGCAAACAAGTTAGTTTCATTTTCAGAGTTCTGGTATCTTGTTAATCACAGCTGGTTTTTAAGACCCACCTAACCAGAACCACAGAATCTAAATTCAAAATAACAAATGGCCCTGGTAGAGTCTTTAAACTTCTCTGTCACAAGCCAGGCCTCCAAGTTCTGTACTGCTTTTTAATTTTCTTATCTTCCAAGCTTCTAGGACATCCCTTTGGGTTCTGAGTACTCAATGGCTCTTCGAGCCGAAAGTTCCAAATGCTCTAAAACATTCATGCCTGTCAGAGTAATACCTTACTACACTGGTATCAATTTCTCTTAGTTCTCTTTGCTGTGACAAAACACGATGACCAAAAGCACCTTGAGAGGAAAGGGTTTGTTTTGTTTAAGTATCTGCATTGTAGTCCATCACTGAAGGATGCCAAGAGAGGAACTCAAACAGGGCTGGATCCTAGAGGCAGGAGCTGACGCAAAGGCCCATGGAGGGGTGCTGTTTACTGGCTTGCTTCCCCTGGCCTGCTTAGTCTGTTTTCTTATAGAACTCAGGACTACCAGCCCGGGGTGGCAACAGCCAGAACAGGCTGAGCCCTCCAGCATTGATTGCTAATCGAGAAAATGCCTTACAGCCAGACCTCATGGAGGCATTTCTTCATCTGAGGCGTCTTCTTCTCTGCTGACTATATAGCTTATATCAAGTTGACACACAAAACCAGCCAGGACACCGTAATGAGAAATCATATAGTTGAAATTTCAAGTAATTGCTTGACCCAGTGAAACAAACCATTTCAGAAGGACAGGTGCCAGGTTGTTTCCCTCATATGAGGTACATTAAGTAGTCATATTCAGACTCAAAATGCTGACCCATGCCTGCAACCCATGCCTTTTGGAGTATGAGGCAGGAGGACTACCATGAGTGCAAGGTCAGTAAGCAATATAGCATGAGTTCTGGTCTGAGCATACAACAAGATTCTGTTTAAACACTATAAAATAGAAAATAAAGTCAAATTCATAAAAACAAAGCTTGGAATGTTGGCTACCTGAAGAAAAACTGGGGAAGTTACTTATTCATAGACCAAGATTTCAGGCAACTAATATGAATAACTCTAAGACAACATAACACCTATAGTCAATAATACTGAACTGCATGGATATTATGTTAAGAAAACAGATTTCATGCTTCTCTAGGGTTTCAATTGCTGTGATCAAACACCAGGACTAAAAGTCACTCGAGGAGGAAAGGATAAGTTTCACCCAAATCTTCCAGGTGATAGTTATCTCTGAGGGCAGGAAGGAAGTCAAGGCAGGATCTTGGAGGCAGGAACAACCTGTGCTACATGAGATTGATCTAGTCTAAAAGAGAAACAGAGTCTGGAAGTGGTGGCACACACTTTTAATCCCAGCACTAGGGAAGAGGAGATAGGACTATAAGGCAGGTAGAGACAGTATCTCACCCAATTCAGTCTGAGGATTCATATAGACAGGATTCCCCCCTCAATTCAGTATCAGATTTCACAGAGGTACGAAGTCTCTAAGTGGCTGCTACTCTGCTTCTGTGATCTTTCAGCTTCACCCTTGATATCTGACTTCAAATTTTTATTGTTAAGACTAATTAGGAGCCAGGTGTTGGTGGCGCACGCCTTTAATCCCAGCACTGGGGAGGCAGAGGCAGGTGGATCTCTGTGAGTTCGAGACCAGCCTGGTCTACAAGAGCTAGTTTCAGGATAGGCTCCAAAGCCACAGAGAAACCCTGTCTTGAAAAACCAAAAAAAGAAAAAAAAGACTAATTAGGTTCATTAATCATAAGATGATTTATTTATTCTCTATTCTGGTTTCATTTCTGTTGCTATAATAAAATTCCCCAATAAAAATCAACTTTGGGTACAGGGTATATTTAACGGCAAATTTTATAGTCTTTAGTCAATGGTTGATTTGCTTTTTTTTTTTTTTTCAGGCATGTTCTCAAACTTATAGGGTAGCTAGGATACCACTGCATTTGTGATTCTTTTTTTCCAACTTTTTAAATTTGAATTAGAAACAGGATTGTTTTACATGACAATCCCAGTTCCCTTCTCCCACTCGTCCTTCCCTACCTGCCCCCCCCAACTAAAACCTTATCTGTCACATATCTTTTCTGCTCCCCCTGGATGGTGAGGCCTTCCATAGGGTGTTATCAGAGTCTTTCGTATCCTTTGGGATAGGGCCTAGGCCCACCCCCATGTGTCTTGGCTCAGGGAGAATCCCTCTATGTGGAATGGGCTCCCAAAGTCCACACCTATGCTAGGGATAAGTACTCAACTACCATAGGAGGCCCCGTAGATTTCTGAGGTTTCCTCACAGAAACCCATGTTCCTTGGGTCTGGATCAGTCCCATGCTGGTATTCCAGCTATCAGACTGGGGAGCAAGAGTTCCCGGATGTTCAGGTCAGCTGTTTCTATGGGTTTCACCAGCCTGGTCTGGACCTCTGTGCTCTTCACTGGTCCTTCTCTGCATCTGGGTTCCAGTTCAGTTCAGTGATTAGCTGTGGGTGTCTGCTTCTACTTCCACCAGTGCTGGATGAGGGCTATCGGGTGGCATATAAGTCAGTCATCAATCTCATTATCAGGAGAGGGCATTTAAGGTAGCCTCTCCTCTGTTGCTGAGATAGTTAGCTGGTGTCATCTGTGTAGATCTCCAGACATTTCCCTAGTGCCTAATTTCTCTGTAAACCTAAAATGTCTCCCTCTACTATGATATCTCCGTTCTTGTTATCTTCTATTCTTCCCCTGACTCATCTTTTCTGCTCCCTCATGACCTCGGCATCCCTCTTCTTCTCCCCTTCTCACTCTCCTAGCTCCCTCCCCCCTTTTCCCGTGCTTTTACTCCACATCCTAAGTGTTGGAATTTCAGGTGTGCATCTGCATAAACATAGCCCATCAAAGACTGTATGCTAGGCAATCAATCTTGCATTGAGCTATATCCCCAGCTCTATGTTTATACTTTTTGTTTGTTTAGAATGTAGTGCTTTCATCTGTATCCTATTATTTTAAAATATGCAAAACTACTAAGGTGTACATTCACTAAAATTGTCTTATTAAATAGCACAGGAAAATGGGCCAGAATGGAACAGTGAAAAGGTGAAAAAACCACTCATGCAAAGTAATTTTGAAAGGTACACTGACTGTAGTAGTCCTTGATACTAGAAAGTGAAGAAGTGTTGTCTTTTATTGCTGTACTATATATGGCACATTATTTAACATATGAATAATGTCACCATGCTTAATATACTATTGATCAAGCTGTGGAACTTAGTGTAAATTTTCTAATCAGGTATCAATTAACATTCTTGAAAGATTCTCAGGTATCACAGGATGGCTTTGAACTCACTATTTCTACAAACCATCTTGCATCTTTATCTTCTTGCTTCCACATTCCTAGTGCAGAATGACAGGCATAAATCACAAAACTTGGTTCTATGAAGTGCTGAGGATTTAATCCAGAGTACTGTGCATGCTAGGCCAGGATTCAACCTACAAAGCTATATTATTTTCCCACTGGTAATAATTTTCTGATTAAAAATCTATAAAAGGGATCCAGCGTTGATTTGAATGGGGGTTTTAATTTATGGGAGGCAAAAGAAAATTCATGTCTTGACTTAACACTGTTTCCTGTTAGCATCAATTGGGCTGTGGAAGACCTGAATTCATCATGGCCCAGTGAGAAGGGATTCAGGCTTTCAGGTTTTCTCTGTTTACTGGATGGTAGTCTCCAAGTCATCTAGTGGTCCTGGCGAGTGTGGGGGGGGGGTTGTTCTATATCTAGACAAGTCTGACATATAAGGTTGGGCATGTTTTCTCTTTAGCACATCAGATAGGAGCTGACCAAAATTGGCTCATGAGTAGGATGTGGTCAGCAAGGCCCCACAGTTCTATCTTCGCTGAGATCACCGCTTGCTCACCATTGCTTGCTGGTGAAAGAGAGTAACTGAAAATGAGGTCTGCAGACCAGCCCATTCTCCTATTCTCTCTCAGCTTCCAGACTGTGAATGCTGCATGACCAGAATCTTGCATTCCTAGCCACGATGAACTGTAGTTTCTTAATGTGTTTCACATTGTTTTCACACAGCACTGAAAAATTAACAATACAGCACCAGTGTAGTGGTTTGAGAAAATTACAAATTCCAACCTTCCAGGCTAGAAAGAGAAAATATGTGCCCTCTCCACCTATTCTCACCATTGGATTTGAAACCTTAAGTATTTTCTCAAGCATTTTCAGATCTTACTCTAAGGTATTGGGTGGAATTTGAATTTATTCTTGTGCAAGGTGAGAGAGAGGCATCTGGTTTTTCTACTCAATATGTGGATATCAGTTTCCCCAGCATCATCAGCTAGAAAGGTTGTTTTGTCCTCCAAAGTATATTTGACATGTTAATCAAAATTTGGGTGGCTGTATGTGAATCAGCTTAGTTCCTGTCCATCTATTCAATTCTTTGATCTCCATGAATGTAAGATGTTGACTATAGTTTTGTTTTATATATGGTCTTCATCATGGTGAGGTATGTCAGTATACTAATGAAGAAGTTGATGTTTTGACTACTGTTTATTAGTGATAGTGACCAATTCAGAAAAGTTAGCATAGCTTAACCTTGAATTTTTATCATTTTTTATTATCTTCCAAGAAAGGGAGGATAGGATGATAGTATTTTACCAGAATTTTCTGACTACTGGTAATTTCTCATGAAATCTACACCAGTTAAACACATTAGTGATAAACTCAGAGTCATCAACATGCTGACATGTCGCATTAAAGACAGGGATCATGTGTGGACTTTGGGGAGCCCCCGTTGAGGGCCCTACCCTGCCTGGGGAGTAGGGGCTGGATGGTTGGGGGCGAGGAGTAGGGGTGAGGGGAGGGAGAGGGATATGTGAAACAAGCTTGTTCCTAATTTGAACTAATAAAAAATAAAGAAAAAGGAAAAAGAGATAGGGGTCAGCTGAACCACTATTGCAGTTATAAGCTCATAGTTACTGAAGTAAACCACACTAGGCCCACACAAGATTAGCCCTGTCAACAATCGGGCATGAAAAAAGATGAGCTCACTGTACCTTACCACGAATTACTGCACCATTGATTATTACATGATTGTGGGGGAGGTAAGGTCATTTTCTTCTGTTGTGTAAACACTGCTAAGTTTACCATATCCCAATGGATAGTTCTGCACCCAAACTCACACAGATGGTTCTGGTTAAACTCTGGGAGCTGAAACACAAAATAAATGGATGTGAGTTTTAGAAAGAAATTAGTAGGGAAGAGAAGGCACTGGAATGGTGGTAGGGATTTGGGAGAGAGTGGGGTGAAAGTGGTCACTATGCATAATTTACAAATTTTGGTTAGTAAAATAATGAATTTTTTCAAAAAAAGGAATAGCAGGTTTCTTTTGGATGAATTTGAACAACAATTAGCCCTGACTGGAATACTCCCTCTTCTCTTTCTGGATCATCAGTATTTATGCAGCTTACTATTTCTGGCTTACCTGTAACCTTTCTGTTGTATGCATCTATTTTGCCATCTTGGCCTGATGTCTGCCCATCTGATCCACACAAAGCACCTTTGCTTTTCAGTTTATTAAATAAATAAATATTTGATAGGACTTTATAAGGGATTATAAAGCTAACTCCAGCTGTAATTTACTGGCTCCATTTAAGCACCAACAGTACCCAAAATACACCACCATTAAGTAATTTCCACATTCTATTTTCAGCATTTTATTTGGGTGGGCCTTATATCTTATAAGGTCGCTTTTACTCATTTGCTGTATTCAAGAAATAATTATCAAAATACACGTACATTGTAGTCATTGCTATCTTAAGATTAAAGGTATGCATCAGCTTAGGTTGTAAAAGTTTATGTCACGGAAAACCCAAGGCAAGTAAGGCTGGTTGTTCCATAGTCTTCTTAAACACTAGTTAAACAAACAGGCTGAGGACACAGCAGAATATTATCCCTAAATCTTAAGCGACTACAGTGTGTATTGTTAACTTTGGCTATGAGGCTCAGCAAAAGTTCCAGTCTTGTTTTTTTTTAATGTAAGAGGCATTTTCATAATGATATAACTCTACAAAATCCGTCTTCCATTTAAGAATTGGATGCTCATCCATGCCCCCCATGCCATATGACTCACGTGGTTAAAAGACACCCACAACGTAGCCTGGGTCTTAATGGTGCCAGGTGGGTGGGTGCCATTATGATGAGCAAGTATAGTGAGAAATGGGAGAGAGAAATATTCAGAATGGTTCATATGCTATTGTAAGAGACAGATTTAACAAGTGGGAGTGGTGAGGAATGACCACAGGGATGACGTTGTTGGCCTTCTTCCCACCTGGACCAGGATGATGTCTAGGCCTGAGCTTCTGCCTAGGGTCATGTCTGTGTCTGTGGTCCTACCAAAGCTGGGGTCTGTGTTGATGTCCATGGCCCATGTTGCGACCAAGAACACGGAGATGCCTAAGGCATGGGGCCACTTGTGAACACTTTTGGTGTCTGAGAGCCGTGTCACCACAGGGCTAAGTTGATCTGGGTGGCTTGTTCTTCCAATGAAGAACATGATGGCATCCAGGCCCAAGCTGCTGCAGGGGGAAATGTCTTGCTGATAAAATATTTATAGTATCTGGTTTCCCCAAAGCAAGTGTAACAGCTCTGCTCCAGCAAGAAAGGATTCCCCACTGAAGCTGTTACAGCTCTGCACTGCTCTACTACAGAGAAGTGTTACAGCTCTTGTTCCATAGGGAAACGTTTCTCCAGCAAAAATGTTACAGTTCTCATCTGCGCTGGATCCCTCGAAAAATGTTACAGCTGGGCTCTGCTCTTGTGCAAGTGTTACACTGCATAACAAACCTCACTCAAGAGATATATTTATTGGGGAAGAAAAACATCCAGGATGGTGGCTGTCTCCAGGGTGAGAAGTAGCAGCAAACAGAACAGGGTTTCCTTGGTGGGGAGGAAGACGGAGGTGGCTCGGGATTGTTGGATTTTGGTAGCCTAATTCTGGGGCGAGCTCAGAGATTGGTGGGAATTTTTACTCAGGGATCTCATGGGTTGGTGGGATCCTGTGCTCATGGAATGGTGGGATTCTGCAGCCTGACTCTGGGGCAAGCTCTGGGATTAGTGGGATTTCAAGTCCTGGTCCTGGGATCAGGGTCAGGGTGTTTTCAAGATACAGAGAGACCTTGTCTCAAAAAAATTAGGTGAAGACTAAACAAAAGTGATATAAAATATCCTTCTCTGGCTTCCATATGTTCATACACCCCCCCCACACACACACAGAGAGAGAGAGAGAGAGAGAGAGAGAGAGATACACATGTGATAGATAGTTAGAGAGATAGATAGATAGATAGACAGATAGACAGATAGACAGATAGACAGATAGACAGACAGACAGATAGATAGGACATACAGTGTAAGGTAAGAGAATTTGTTTACTTGTTTTGTGTGACAGGGTTTCATTCTTTAGTCTTGACTGGCCTGGAACTCTCTATGTAGTCTAAGATGGCCTTGAAATGATAGAGATCTTCCTGCTTCTGCCTTCCAGGTGCTGGAATTAAATGTTAAGAGATCATGATCTAGGATTCTGTACTGTCTCTGGTCTCCAGACTTGCTGGTACATGTCAGAATGACATAAGTACAATCATGACCTAGGACTCTATCACCTTGACAACCTTCAGGCTCTTGGTAGGAATGAAAACTCTGACTGACCCAATGTGAGGTCAGATACTCACATTCCAGGATGTTTTCCGGTTTTCCATCTCCGAACTCATGCCAGCCTGTGGTGGCTATGGCTGACCACAGGTGAGACTAGAGGTCACGACATTACCTCTTTAGCCATCGCTATCTTTATGCATCATTTTTGAACTTCAAAACTGTGATATTACATTTGACATTAAGACTGTTTAGCCACAAAGATGACTCAGTGAATAAAAGAGCTACTGCCAAGCCTAATGACCCCAGATTGGTTCCAGGAAATCCATATGATAGAAAATTAACTCATACAATTTCCACAAATATACCATAGATATTCACACTCATACACATACTCTCCGCTCTCCAACCAACCCATAATAAACAAATGTTTTTAAAGGGTTGATAAAGGGAACATAGAAAGTAGTCAGGAAATAATCATCAGGATTTGTTTTTTTTTTTTAATGATGATTTCAAAACGGTGTCAAAAATGTCCCTCCAGTAAGTCTTTCTTACACTGGTATACCAATGACAATCTTTTCCATTTTAAGAGAAATTTCCTGATAAATACATGTTGGAAATGAAAATTTGGGACTTCCAGGAAGAGCTTTAGAGCATCATTCAAATTAAGCTACTTATTTTTCATTCTTGATTCTTTTCTTTGTCTTTTTTAAACAATGTCAAATTTTTGAGCACTGGTTGCTTTTCTATAGGACCTGGGTTCAATTTCCAGCATCCAGAAAGCAATTCACAACTGTCTCTAGTTCCAGTTACAGGATATCTGCTATTTACATCTGGCCTCTGTTAATACAGCATATATGCATTACACAAACACACATGCAGTCAAAACACCCACATACATACATAAATTTTAAAAATAATGGATAAAAAGCCTATACTTCATACCAACTTTCCATTTATAACTTATACATAAATATGATCCAGTGTGATTCAAAACAGTAGTAGTTTTACAACAAATTTAGAGTAAATATCCTAATTTCTCAAGAATGAATTTTTTGTAAACTTTTAAAAAAGTAACAACAATATATAAGCTTAAACAAAAAAATGCATAGTGGAAGCAAGGTGACTTACACACACACACACACACACACACACACACACACACACACACACACACACACAAAAACCCCAGACTAGACAGATCCCTGGGACACTGAAATCAACAGGTGCAGAACTCCTACCTTGAGTGTACATTGAGTATGGAGTGCAGGTGAGCCCAGGAGGAGTCATGTGGCTTGGTATCCACAGTGTGGGATGCTTCTCCTAAAGACACATGACTTCTTGGGCAACAGCCTCCCTTGAAAAAGACTCCCACCATGACCTGAGCATCCCTTGACCTGTTCTGAGAGAACTCAGTGACTACCTAGGTTTTGATGAGGGACTGCAACTCAGTCTCACAGAAATGAGAAGTAAATGTAGTCCAGACGAAGCACCTACTTTTTATTTCAAAATTCTCCCAGGCATTTCTCTTCCCATAAGAACTAGGATCTTCACTTGGTTCATGTCATTTCAGGAACTACATCTGTCTGAAGCAGCAAGTACTTCATCTTCTTCCCAAATGTAATCTGGACAGTTTTGGATATGGATGTAGTGTGTGGATAGCTCTCATGGGAAGTCTTGAAAAATTCAGTTGTAACTCGTGTCAGAACAATATTGGAGGGTTAAGTTCCCTCCAGGGGCCAGAACAGAGCCTTTCTGAGTCAGCTCAGAGGGTTTCCTGTACAGATCTGCAAAAGATAAAGAGGAAGTCCCAGTTCTTCCTCTCTTATAATTAATGTTCTCTTTTCAACCAATAAAATCTATAATTAGAAAACTTAAAACCCACCATACTCTGAAAAAAAAAACAAGTAGAAACTGCCTTCAGGCTAGCCAGGAGGGAGGGATTTCTGTCAGACAATGCAGCCTTGATATAATGGATTTTCTCTTTCATCTAACACTGACCAAGCAGAACTTTAAACATTTTGCTAGGTTCTTTATAGAAGGATTAAAGACAGCTGCTAAAAAGATTTCCCTTGTCACCCAGTGAGCCCCAGTTACTAGAAAAATAAGTTATAATAGTTACAGAGATTTATATGTATAAATAGGTCACACTGGAGGTAGCTTCACAGGTGTTTAACAGCTAAAATCCAAGATATTGAGAGTAACAACAATATACAAGCTTAAACAAAAATATTGTATCAACTGAAAACCATTGTCACCTTCTCAGATGATGAGACACAGTTAGACATACAAATACCCAGCAAAACTTCAATTTCTTACCCTCTGCCAGAAGATTATCTTTTATCTGAAAGTCCGGCCACTAATTATAAGATACAGTTGGATTATCTCTTATTGACAGCAAAGATTCCCAGGGGCATGGACATAAAACAACCACCCCCAGGACTAACCCAACACCATGATCAATACTATAATTGTTCAATCAGCCAGTTCATCTACCTCCTTCAAGATTAAACAATCCCCAGTGATGCTGGAAGCAAAAAAGGCAAATTGAAGTCCATAATGCAAGTATTAGAGACACATACATCCTGGTACCCTGACTATCACGATGGATGACACCTCTCCTGCTTGTGACCTTAAATTCTCATGAGACTGATTCTTCCAGAGAAATAGTTGTATACTTTCTTGGACTAGAGAGACACATTCTTCAGCCTCCCATTGGCAGGGCTGATTCAACCCATTTTTACTTTTAAATAGACAGACACAGAGGGAAGTTACAGTGCACAATTTACTAGTCCAGGCAGCCACAAGGTGATGGGGAAAATACTTCTGTGTATGTTCATCTTATTGATTGTTAAATAAAGTTCTGTTTGGCCAATGCGGCAGCAAGTTAGACAGGACTAGGAGTCGAAGAGGATTCTGGGAAATGTAGTAGAGAAGTGGTGATGCAGGCAGGAAGTGACATAGCAGGGAGACTCATATTTAAGGAAGGACAAACAGGAACCAGGCCTTTTCTCCTTGGCTCCTCCAGTGGCGCGATGTGATCCACCAGCAAGAGAGGACACCAATGGAAGATGTCCGATAAGATAAGTCTTATAAAATATATAGATTTATGATAATTAAGACTGAGCTAACAGATGAGAATCCTAGTCATTGGCCAAGCAGCATTTGTACATAATACAAGTTTCTGTGCATTAATTAAGGCCCTAACTTGGGTGGGTGGCTGGCGTAAAGCACACACATGGCGGTGGGGCTCGGCGGCTTTTGGTGGAAAGATTTATTGTAACAACAAGGTTTAAAAGTTCTCCCACCTTATTTGATGAGACACTAATTGTTGACCTGCTAACCTTCCCTAAGTGATTCTCAGGCCCATATTCTTACTCTATGTGAATGGCATCCTCCTTGTCTCTCAAATTACAGTTAACTGTAGAAGGGTCACCAAGGAATTGCTTCAAGTTACAGACTTATGGCTACAGCATGTTCATTAAGAAAGCTCTGCTTTGCACATCAGAAGCAAAAGCTGAGGGAGGCAAAAGAAGCCTGTCTCAGAGGAGGATTGCTGCCCTCATTCTGATTTCAATTCTGAAGGCTAAGAGAATAAGTTCAAGAGTTCCAAGGTGCAGCTGGATATTCCTGCCTCTAGATACTAGGGTATGTGGAAACAGCAAGGTCTCTATACACCAGCACAAAATGGGGCACTGAACCCATAACATAGACTGAGACAAACAAAAGGGATTTTAAGCTTTAAATACAGCTCTGATATTGGGCCCAGCCCTAGAACTTCCAGATGTCACCAAGCCTTTTCATCAGTTTGTTCATAAAACAAAAGGCATTACAAAAAGTATTTTAACCCAAACTTTGGGGTCATGGAAACACCCTATGACATACCTGTCTAAATGATTGTACTCCATAGTCATAGGATGGCCTAAATGTCTAAGAGCTGTGACAGCTACTGATAACCTAATAAAAAATTAAACAACCAAACAAACAAAAAAATTAATTCTGGATCTTATACTCACAGGACCTCAAGCAGGGTACCTCAGCTCAGAGTGAAGAATTGATTGAGCTGACCCAGGCACTCTAATGGGTAAAAGGAAAATATACAATCATATACACAGGCAGTTGCTATGTTTTTATTACCACATATGTCCATGTTATGACCTACAGAGAAAGGGGGCTTCTCACCACTGGGGGAAAGGACATTAAAAACAAAGAAAATCTTTGCACTCTGAGACCCTATTTGGCTTCCCCTATTAGTTGCTATCCTCTGCTGTTGAGTATATTAAAAAGTGATAACTCTGCTGAAGGAAAAGGTAAACAGATCGCTGACCTGGTAGTAACCTGTCTGTAATAGCCCCACATTGAGTTGCCAATCTGTAGGAACCCAACTTTAGGGGGCGGAAGTCAGATCCAGCCAACTTGCCCAGTTGGTACCTGAGAGGGGGAGTGTGGATTGAGAAAATGGCAGGTAAACACACTAAGGAAAAGACAAAGACAGAGAATAGAGTCAGGAGAGCAATCCAGTGAATAGTGAATGCCCCAAGTTTACTCTTCTACATTCTTATATATCTGAACCAAAAAGGGGAAAATGGCAAAAGACTTCTTTATCATGATATAGGGACCAAACACACTTTCTTCCTTAATTGTCCATTTAGTAAGCACACCTTAGACTAAATCTCTCATTATCTGACCCTGAGGGCTAAGAGAACCACACTTCAGAGCAAGACTCTTGTTATTTAGATAAGGCATCCATGATCAAGACCAAACATCTTATGTCTTATACCTTTAGGTCTTATAATTTTAACTTTGGAAGAGTAAGGATAGTTTTGAATTCTGACCTTAAGTCAAGATGAATGACAGCCATTGTTTTATTATTATTATTATTATCATTATTATTTATTAGTTCAAATTAGAAACAAGCTTGCCTCACATGTGAATCCCTTATCCCTCTTGCTCCCCTCACCCCCAACCCCCACTGTCTCCCCGTCTCATCCCCCCTCAGCTTCCCAGGGAGAATAAGGCCCTCCATGGAGGTTTCTCAAAGTCTGTCATATCATCCTGGGCAGGGCCTAGACAATCCCCCATGTATCCAGGCTGAGAGAGCATCCCTTCATGTGGGATGGGCTCTCAAAGTCCCTTCTTACACCAAGGATAAATACTGATCCACTACCTGGGGCCCCATAGAGTGCCGAGGCCTCCTCATTGACATCCACGTTCAGGGGTCTGGATCAGTCCTGTGCTGGACTCCCAGACATCAGTCTAGGGTCCATGCACTCCCCCTTGTTCAGGTCAGCTGTTTCTGTGGGTTTCACCAGCCCTGTCCCAACCCATTTGTTCTTCATTCCTCCCTCTCTGCAACTGGGTTCCAGAGTTCAGTTCAGTGTATATCTGTGGGTGTCTGCCTCTGCTTCCATCAGCCACTGGATGAGGGCTCTAGGATGGCATATAAGGTAGTCATTAGTTTCATTATAGGGGAAGGGCATTTAGGGTAGCCTCTTCACCATTGCCTAGATTGTCAGTTGGTATCATCCTTGTAGATCTCTGGAAATCTCCCTAGTGGAATGGCAGCCATTGTTATAGACTCTGATAACCTGGTTGCCTAACAAATGGCTGTAAGATTAGTAGTATCTACAGAAATTCTAATGGCATACCCTGACCTGGTACTATCAGAGACACCAGGGTACAGTCAGGAGGAAACAGAGATGCAAAAAATAATTAGACAGCTTGAATCCACACAGTGGTTGGAAAAGAGGGAAAGATCACTCTGCCAGAAACAATAAGCATGACTCTGGTAACTTACCTTTGACAGGCTACTCAACTGGAGTCCACAAAACTTTCTGAGTTGCTCAGATCAAGGCATGCTATATGTTGACTGGACAGCTTGTTATGGGGTGTCTCAGCCAGACAACAGGTTTTGGCTCAAGTAAATCCAAAACAGAGAGTCCTTACCTACAAAGGAGTCTGAATGAGAGTCCAATGCCTGAGAAAATTCTGGAAAACTAATTTCACTAATCCAGCCTGTCAAGGAAGGGTACTTGCTAATACTTTTTATAGATTCCCTTTTCATGTGGTTATAAGTGTTCCCCAACCAGAACTGTTCAAAGGGTAACTTAAAAACTCCTCCCGGAACTGTTCCCCTGATTTGGCCTTCCCCCAGCTGTTGATATCCTGTCATTATGCTGACCCTGCCCCCTGACAACTGGCAGGGTAAGCAAGCACACCAGCATTCAGGCAGATACTTAGACAGCTCAAAGGGCCCTGAGTTGGTGGCTACATCATGCATTACATGGCTGTGTAAGGACTCTGTACACATGTGCAAGCTTTCCCTTTTAAACAAGCACCTCCCACCTGTTCTCTCTCTTTCCATTTCTACTCCTGGTTGGCCAACACCAACCCCTTCCTTCACTCCCTTTCCCAATAAAATCTATGTGAGTTTTGTGGTTCATGTTTCATTGCCTGGAGCTGCAGTAAACAACAACACTAGCAATAAGGTCTGCTAATGTCCTAATTTTCCTAGTCAAAATCTCCCAATTAATAGCTAAAGCTTTAGACATAAATTAAAAACTTTATTATACATATAGACCTCATAATTCTGGGCAGGTAAAAAAAAAAACTAAACAGGACATAAAAATCAACCTTAACTTTCATTACAGTGCTGTGAAGGGTGAATAGAATTTTTCCTTCGTTTTATTTCAGGCCTGCTGTACTCCATATACGGAGGTATTTACCCATTATATTTGAAAATCATCCACCACTACTTCCTCAGATCAGAGACCAGCAGTTAGCAGAACTACCATTCCATTCTCAAGTCAGTAAGGTTCTCCAGTTCTCTGTAAAGGCTATCCATCGAACTATCTGAGAGACCCAGCTGATATCTGAGTCTACAATCAGTAGTGCATTGGTTGAGCCAGGTGATACTGTCTGAGTCAAGTGGCTCTCCAAGGGGGCACTGAAACCACCTTCAAAAGACTCATACACAGTGATTCTCTCCACTCCTATTGCCATGAAGGTAGCTGGTATGACATCCTAGATACACAATACCTAGAGTGTGGAAGGGTCAGGAGAGTGGAAGTCTGTTAGTGTAGTTTCTGTCCCACGTGGTCCCACAGCTGCTTTGCCCCAGACTTATTTATATTAAGTATAAAATGTTTGGCCGATGGTTCAGGCTCCTTACTGGCTATCTCTCTCTTAATTGTTAACCCATTTCTGTTGAACTGTGTACTGCTACAAGGCCGTGGCTTACACATAATAAATAAGGCATGTTACTCTTTCAGCAGCCACATGGTTTCTCTCTCACAACCTCTCTCCATCCTCTCCCCAGAATTCTCCTGGTCTTGAAGCCCACCTATACTGCTGCCTGGCTACTGGCCAAGCAGTGTTTTATTTATAAACCAATAAAAGAAACATGTATATATATGTATATGTTTATATCATCTCCCCATCATCTCCTCTTTTCAAAGAAGAAAAGGAAGGCTTTAACTTTAATATAGTAAAATTATGTATAACAAAGCAGTTATCAATCAAGAACTATAGTTAACAATATTTAGTCCATTAACATTTGGCAAAATTTAAAGAAAATATTTTATGATGTATCCTATCTTTGTGAGTCTAAAGCTTTATGGGTAACTTATCTTTTTTCACAACTAAGAAAAACCATAACCATAACTATCTGTCTTCAACTCCATCCAAGACCTCAGAAAGATAATATATAAACTCTAGAATTGACAGATAACATCTTGCTGCCTGGACAGTCACCCAAAGTTCTTCTGTTACACTAGAGCATCCATCTTCAGCCCATGGGCCATAGTGTGTCTAGTAGACTTCTCAGTGATGCAGGAAATTTTAAACTGTCCACCCGCATTGGCAGTTTGTCAGTCATTTTTCTCTGTCATGCAGAATGTCTGGCAGACTCTTTCATGAAGTAGGAACCATGCAGGACTGTCCCATCTTGTTTTAGCAAATTCATCAGTCACTTTCCTATGGATCCTGTATGTTCAGTTTATACAGCATACAGTCAAACTGTCCAGACAAGAACAGTTTCTTGCACAAATGGCTATTTCTTGGCATGTTGAAGGCAAACTCCATAACAAGTTTCTTCAATGCCCATCTTCCTCTCTGACATAATTGGTATTGACAGGAGAAGTTGTGTCTCTTTGCCACAAAAAGCCCTAATAAATCATTTTAAATGATTTAAATCATTTTAAATTCTGTAGGTCTTTGAAAGGTTTGCGAACTATCTATCCATTTGAAATATATCTCTATATATCTAGAAAATCTAACTATGAGTTTTGAATATTAAAGGTGACTACAATCTGTATTTAATTATACATTACATTGCTTAAATGAGTGGTATAAACACAATACCTAAAGAAGAGGAGAAATATACATATGACAAAATTGACCTTAAATTTTTATCAATAAACCAAAACTTATATCAATGTAAAGTATCCGTTTCTATAACAATAGGTGACTATAATCTCTATTTAATTTTACATTACATTTAAAAGAGTTGTTTAAACACAATACCTAAACAAGAGTAGAAATATACACATAACAAAGTTGACCTTTAATTTGTATCAATAAATCAAAATCCATACCAATGCAATGTATTCATTTCTATATCATACTCCGGTTTTTCTTTAGAAAGAGATTGGCTGTGATCATTAAACATTTACAGACATCCCCATTTAAATGAAAACAAACACTTATAAAATATTTGGGAGTGTGGGCATAGTTTTCTCCACACTGCTTCCTGCTGTTTGGCGGTACTGTCAATTACAAGGGGATCCTGAGAAAACCCAGAACCATGGCCAAATCCTGGCTGTAGAGTCTGTGAGACTGCATCATGCCAGCTGTCTTGGATATTGGATCACCTGGGCCACTGCTTCAGGGGGTCTTGTTTGATCAAACTATATTAGTCTGGAAGGAATCCACAGCTTTTCATCTTCTATGGAAACAAAAGCAGAACCTCTTTTCCAAAGTAACATGTCCTTAGACTTAAATTTTGAAGTGAATGTGTTTTCAAAATATATAGGTGGGATTAACCCAGCAACATTTAAAACCAAATATCTGTGATCAGCTGTTGCTTCTTCCTCAGCAATCAGCCAATTCAAAGACAACACAATAGCATACAGTATCCAGAATCTCTGTGTATTTTACATATTTATGTGGCTTTTTAATTACTCTATTTCTTTTATTTTGATTTCTTTGGTTTTTTGAGACAGGGTTCCTCTGTGTATCTTTGGCTGTCCTGTAATTCACTCTGTAAACCAGGCTGGCCTTGAAATCACAGAGACCTGCCTCCTTCAGACTGCTAGAATTAATGGCATGTGCTACCACACCCAGCTACTGTTTCTTTTTTAAGGACTTCATCCTTTTTTTTCTCTCCCAGGCCTACGTATATTTTTAAACACACTATAAACCATTTAGAGGTTTTTCTTTCTCTGAATCAGTCTTTACTGTGTATCTCTATGTTTTTCTGACCAAGAGTCTTTAATTGGCTAAACAGTGTGGCTAAAATTAAAGCAGCAGCTGGCCCCACACTATTCCTTGGCTTCCTTAGAGTAACTTCCTGGTGGAGTACTGGTGGGAGCCACGCTTATTGCCACATCTCTGTAGAGTTTCTAGGTCCATGCTATCATGAAGAAGCAAGCCACTGGTTCATCCTAAAAACATTTAATTGTTTACTGGCAGGGCCTCTTAACAGAGCCTTGCAGTTTTGCCACTAGCACTGTGTCAGGAAGCCTCTCTTTAAAGAGCCATGCCTCTGCTTGCCTCTAGGAAACCAAGCCCATGCTGCTACCAAGAAGCCACGCTTGACTTTGTTCTTATGTTTTTAGAGTCACATTTTCAGCTTTTGTCAGGTTTTACTCTGGAAATTCTTGCCAAGTATTTGGGGTGCCATTTGTCCAGCCTAGTCCCAGAGTCATTTAGTCCCAAACAAACACACAGAGGCTTATATTAATTATAAACTGTTTGGTCAATGGCTCAGGCTTCTTATTGGCTAGCTCTTTCTTAATTATTAAACCATTTCTAGTAAACTGTGTATTACCACGAGGCTATGGCTTACCCATAATGCTCCAGCATGTTACTCCTTTGATAATTACATGGAATCACCTTCTCAACTCCCTCTCTATGTTCCTCTTCCGAGCATTCCTATTCTGGTAGCCCTGCTTATGCTTCCTGCCTGGATACTGGTCAATCAGCACTTACCCACCCACCAAAAGAGAAACATATATTCACAGCATACAGAAAGACATCCCCCATCAGACAACAGAAAAAAAAACAGCAAAAACCTTAGAACAATGCCATCTTGGAAGACCAGATAAACTAAGACAAGTGGTGGCCACCTTCATTCATACCCCAAAACCAAAGGACAGTAAGCCCCTCTGCCCTAGGCACTGTCCCTACTCATCTGATCTCACCTTTGTCTCTCCAAAAGTGCAGACTTCAAAGCAGAACAAACAACTCACCAATTCTTCCGAGCTTCAGAAGTACATTGGCCAGAAATTCTTACTTTTGTTTTGCAGTCAGCACTCCCTGGGCCCTCTTTCTGAGGCCTAACCCCTCCTAACAACATTCAATTCATGTCAGACATGGTCTCAGGCTCCCCAGACTTCCAAGTAAATCAGGGCCCACCCAGGACCCATGTCCCTGAGTCTGCTCTATTCCAAGGACCTTGCTGGGTTATGGAATTCCAAAACCCTGGAATAAGAGCATAGATATAATCCAATTATAATTAAAATTTTATTGATTACTACTCTCAGGGCAATAATCTCTGGTGAAACTTGAGATTGCCTTGTTTAGGGGGTGATGAGAGAAGGTCTTGTAAAGGCAAATGTTGGGCCCTTCCCTTTGCAGGGATCTGCTGACCAGCTCGTGACTGGGAGCTTATCTAGCAAGTACTTCTTGTTTCCCTCCTGATAAGGCCTGAATGCAAGTTCCTGTTATTTTTCCATCCTGGATGTTGAACATTTCTAAGTGTTTCTTAGTCATTTGAGATTCCACTGTTTGTAATTGGATTATTTGGTTGGCTGATATCTAGTTTCTTGAGTTCTTTATATATTTTGAATATTAGCTCTCTGACAGATATGGAGTTGGTAAAAAATCTTTTGCCATTCTGTGGGCTGTCTCTATGTCCTATTGACAGTGTCTTTGCCTTGCAGAAGCTTTTAAGTTGTGGTCTAATTTGTTAATTGTCAGTCTTAGTGCTTGCAAAATTGGTGTTCTGTTCAGGGTGAGGTCTCCTGCGCCAATGTGTCTAAGGATATGCCCCACTTTCTCTTTCATCATGTTCAATGCTTCTGGATTTGTGTTAAGGTCTTTGATTCATTTGCACTTAAATTTCATGCAGGGTAAAGGTATGGATCGATTTGCCTTCTTCCACATGCCAACATCCAATTAGACCAGCAACAATTGTTGACAATGCTGTCTTCTTCAATTGTATATTTCTTGCTTCTTTATTGAAAAATCATTTGTCTCTAAGTGCTTGGATTTACCTCTGGGTCTTCAGTTTGATTCCATTGATCAATGTGCCTGTTTTTATGCCAACACCATGTAAGGTTTTTTTTTTTTTTTTTTTTTTTTTGTAATTCCTGCGTGAGATCATGGATGGTGATCCCTTTTAGAAGTTCTTTTATTTTGAGGGATTATTTTAGCTTTCCTGAGTTTTTTGTTTTTCTATATATAAGTTGAGTATTGTTCTTTCAAGATCTGTAATGAATTGCATTAAAATTTTGGTGAAGATTGTGTTGAATCTGTACATGGCTTTTGGTAGAATGGCTGCCTTTGCTAGGCTAATTCCACAGATCCAAGAGCATGGACGATCTTTCCATCTTATGAACAAACTTTTTTTCCATCGATACTTTGTATTATTCTCTTTGTTTCTATTTTATTTGTTTTGTCCCCGAGTTTGATTATTTTTTTGCCTTCTAATCCTCAGATGTGTTTGCTTTTTTTCTGTTCTAGACCTTTCAGGTACACCTTTCAGTTAGTAGTGTGAGATCGCTGCAATTTCTTTATGAAGGCACATGTTTTTATTGAATTCCAGGAATTCTTTGTTTTCTTCATGCCTTTACATAGTATCCTAGAACTGAATTTATTTTTACAAATAAATTTACAACAGGACTGCAGGAGGATCTATCTATAGCACAAGAATCAATATCAGCATGCATTTTTATCTCTCAGACTGGCATTACATTCACCGTGTAGCCCAGAAAGGTATAAAATATATTTTCCCCTGCCTCAGCCTTGTAATTGCTGGACTTACCAGCCTGTATTTTTTAACTTGTAACTTATTTGTGTATCATTTATATCCTTATTTCTAATTTGAGATATGTTGTTACTCTCTTTGCATCTTCTCAAATCTGATGATGAGGTCATGAGTTTAGAAATAATGTTTCTGTACAGGGAGTTATAAAGACTCAAGACTTTTTAAATGCCCTGATGGAAGGACAATGGTAACTTTACTTCTGTGTTCTTCTCCAAGATCAGACTTGTACGTCAGTCTGACTCTTGGGCCAATGTTTGTCAGGAGTTGAGGTTGCAACTTCTGAGGAATCTACCTCCTAGGCAATAGCTATCATCCTAAGGCATTTGAGATTTCCTAAGTTATCTTTTCAAACATGTCTGACTTGTCTCTCTGCTAATCTTAGGCATTTCCCTACTGAAAATAGAATATAAGATAGTGTGCTTTCTAATAAATTTGCTTAGTGTAAGACATTGACTTTTGCAAGACCTTCTGATTCAACTATTGCTTTCATCATCTTTGTTCCTTATCCATGGTCTTCTTGGGCATTGTTTGGGACCCTTATTCCTACTGATTCAGACTCCCTCTGAATTTTCAAGTTTCATAGTACAATATGCTATGGATATTTTATCATTCAATTTCTAGCTTTATTGAGATATAATTGACAAAAGGTATATATTCAGAAGAAAAATTTTCAAACCTTGTATATACATATTCACATGTACATGCAATAGCAATTAATGAAAAAAGAGGTCATGAATTTGGAAGAGAGTGTGTAGCGGTCTGTGTGAATGTTTGGATGGATGAAGGGAAAGGAAGAAATGCTGTAATTATAATCTCAAAAATAAAAAAATAGGAAACAAAGAAAAGCACAAAAATAGAGACTTCCTTTGTTCCCATTTTTGTTCATTTTATCCATTGTGTACTGACAAGGCATTTGCCTTATTTATAAAATGCAGGAATATTACTTATCTCCGAGTATAGAATTGGGGGGGCTCCCCAAAATTGACAGAATCTCCGTGTTATAACTGCAAAATGGCTGCCCGCATGTGGCATTTCTATTTTCTGATATCCCTGAGTCTTCCATCCCTTATAGAATATAGAGTCTGGCTCTCCGTGAACAGGTAAACACTAGAGTAGTGTCTCAAGTGGGACTTTTCTGCTTGAGAGATGTGAGGTTCAGTTGCCTCTCTCTTGGAGTCATGATGGTCAGCTGGGAATAGATCACTTCATGGGTCCCCTTGGATGCAGCCGCCTGGAGTAGGAAAGGTTAGAATAAGGTCTGTGTTCAGCACCGTGATCCTGGGGAACTGCAGAGATCAGAACCCACCTGATGGCCTCTCTCTTGGTCTTCTTTTGCCTGTCTCTCCTTTGAGTCCGGTAATTCCTTTGGCATGAGGCGAGGAGAGTTGGGCTCTGCCCTTCTGAGTCTGGAGGGCTTCACCTGGGCATACAAGTCTTTGGGGTGATCTTCCTCATGTTGGCTCTGCAGAAAAGAGAAAACAAATCACAGGGAGTGTATCCGGATACCCCAGAGGCTCTATTCCCACTCAGGTTTCCACAGGGTGGGAGAGTAATACTTTAGACATCTAATTCAAACCTTGCTATTGGTGATGGCGTCTTGTGGAGCTTCCTAAGAACTCTGAGTGCCTGGAAGTTCCTTCCTGAACTTCTGATGTATTATCTTTACAAGGTGACCTATCTCTAAGGGCTCCATTTTTTGGAAAGAGAATGTTCATTCTCATGTAACAACCGTACCTGTCATGTGCTGCCTAGATGTGCCAGCTAACCACATATTTACAGAATCCTCTCACACAGACTTCTCTTCAGAAGGCTCTTTTCAGCCCCCCTTTAAATTCACATTGATGGTCTGTGCCCCATACAACCGCAACTAATTTTCTCTAATTCATTTCCCTCAAACACTTTGCAAGGCTCACTGTATGTCTGGTCTTCATCATATTCCACCCCAAGGTTTGTGGCAGTGCATGGGGTAATTCTGTTTTCTGCTGTATCTGCCATCTCCACAGGAAACATGGCCAAGAGTGACATCCAGGAAGTGGGAAAAGGTGACAAGCAGCAGAGGGGTCAGAAAATAGAGCTCATGTGGCCAAAAGTAAACAAAGCAGGGCTGAGCTCATAGCACACAAAAGACAGGTGCATCCACAATTAAGAAGCCAGCTGTGGATGATGCCAAGGGCTGAAAAGGGGGACAGTGATTGATCCCAGGGCAAACTGGGTCATGAGTTCATAGCATTGTGAAAAAGAGTCTCACCATAATGTCCAGTTCCATGCTGTCCTTAATCTGCGTGCTTTTCACAGTAGTGTCTGTTGTAAGAGGACATACAGGTAGGTCTTCTCCTGACCACATCCCTGGGACTTCTCATTTGCCCAGTTGCCTGTCCTCTCTCAGACAGCAACAGAGAAAATGGAGCACAGGAGAAGGGTCCATAATAAAGGCAGAAAATGTGTCCATAGTGACTTGGTGCCTCAGAGAAGTGACCCAGACCCTCCACCTCCCCTCTGATGCTAAGACCTTGGATAACTCCCTCCCAGGGGCCCTCTTTGTCTTACAGAAGATTTCTTCCTGGATAGCAGGAGCTGGGCTAGAGCTGGGGAGAAAAGAGGATGTCAAATGGCAGTGAGAGGAGTCAGGCGTGTGGGGGTCTAAGTTGCTGGCATGGAGTTACCTCTTCTGGATGCTCCTGTCTGTGGTTACTGACTCTGCAGCTCCTGCAGGGTGTTGCAAGTTGGTCTTTGTCTGGTCTGCAAGAAAGAGAGGAGTCATGAGGGTGATACATCCTTACTGAGCAACGTGAAGGAAAGAAGGAACTTTGCAACTCATTTTGATTGTGTATGTATGTGTACAAATGTTCCAGGAGAAAGAATAGGTCATATGATACCCAAGGTTTCAAGATTATATTGATGATTTGTGTATCACAGATGTGTTTCTAAGCTGAGGTATCCAGGTTGGTGCACTGAGTCCCTACTTGGGTAGCCGACAAGGGGCACCCACTACCGGCTAAGACTGAGACCACCCACAGCCTACTCACCTCCATTCCTGCATTTGTTCTGGTGCCTGAGTCTGAGCAGTAGAAAGAGGGCAAGAAGGCAGAGCAGAAAAAGGATGCCCACGAAGACAGCAATCAAAGTCTTCTGGTATCCTGCCAGTCCTGGGATATAGACCACATCATGGATGAGGACTTGGATTACTGAGTGTTTGTATTCACTACCTCGTACCCTCGTGAGACTGACTCCCATCACTCCTGACAGTCTACCTGCTTGCCTGTCACCCAGGCAGAAGGCACATTGCTGAGGACTGAACACAAGAAGTCCAGCATTCAGCCTTATTTCCTACACTGGAGCTACACTGCATGAACTAGAAGGAAGGACCCTGAGTGCCCTGAACTCATTGTGTCACATACCCCTATACAATGTCACCACCACAGTGCCAGATGTGGCAAGGCAATTGCAGAAGTGGTTTCTAGAGAATTTCTCTGTATGAGAAAGACAAGATAAGGTCAGCACTGGAAGGAGCTTAACATCTAGTCCAGGGCTCTCGCATTTATACTTGCAGAAACTGAGAATCACACAGGAGAGGAGCTTGTCCATGTGAATCTCTCAGAAAAGACTGCATCTACCCCATATCTAGATGGAGTCTCTGGACCAGTCAGTGTTCTAGTTTAGATCTCTGTGGTCAGTTTTCATGGGGTGACGGACTAGTTTTCAGGGCAAGAGGGGATGGGATAGGGAGATTGTGAGAAGTTACTTCCTGCTTTCATTCATGTGCTTCTCCTAGGACAGATCTCAAATATCACTCTTTGTCAGGGTGACTCTAGTACATCTTAACATGTGAGCCCCTTTGGTTCTGGGGACCATGTTGAGCTCACTGCTTGAATTTCAGTATCCTGGTGAACATCCAAGCTGATACAGAAACAGAGACTCACAGGAGATGAGATTTTTCACACCCTGGGAGGGAACAAGCTCCCTAGAGAGGAAAATATAGCACATTTATTGGCATGAACCTTGGTGCCACAGGCAATTGTTGGTAATAGGATAATGAGAAGGAGTGTTGGGTAGAAACATGGTCTAATTATCTCAACACTTCTCAGTCTTACATGTACACTGAAGCCTCTCCAGAATCTCCCAGATCCCTACATGAAACATTCTGAATTTCACTGAAGAGGTTGGACTGGGCACTAATTGAGGAATACCACTTTGCATCTGTTTCATTGACTAGCAAACAGTTTCTGGCTACCCCTCCATAGAACAAACTCACCCCCATCACAGTCAAGAGCTTCCAAGGTCAAGTATCTACTGTTCCCCTCAGATCTCACACTTGTCAGTGTCATCTCACCTGAGACAATGATCTCCACAGGGACACTGGAGTGTGACAACAGGTAAGGAGATGAGCTTTGAGTACCAAAGCACCTATAGGTACCCCCAAAGTCCGAGGTCACAGCACTGAAGGAGAATTCTGCCTCATATTGTGGATCTTGGCGCTTTGATATTTGACGCGTGTAGGGAGGAGATGCACCCTCCTTGAACAGAAGGAAACTGTCTACTTGGGTTGAGGATTGACACAGAAGGGTCACTTTCTCTCCTGAGGACACAGTAGGGCCTGGATGTGCTGAGAGGTTGGGTGTGACAGGGGGTCTTCCTAGAGAGAAGAAGGGTGAGTGAGGGGCTGTAGTCATTTTTCTGAGATACTTTTTCATTACCTAGTTGGTGTCAGTGATCGGGATGACCCCATGCACCAAGGTTCCCAGAGAAAGAGGGAAACCTGCCTCCACAGCCCGCCCTGTCGGGCCACTGAGAGGCATCAGAGCAGCTTCCATAAGCTCACGCCGTCCCCCGCGTTTCTGGGGTTTACACTCGGCACCCAGGACAGATCCAGAGAAAGAAAAACCTCTAAAGGTTTACCCTGCGTTTAAAAATATATGTAGGCTTGTGAGAGAAAAATAACAGGAGGAAATAGAGTAGCCAGTTGTGGTGGCCAACGCCCGTAGGATTTGCTGAAGGAAGCAGAGGCAGGCAGATTTCCACAGAGAAACCCTGTCTCGGGAAAAACGAAACAAAAAAAAGTAAAAATAGAGTAAAAAAAAGCCACATAAAGATGGAAAAATACACAGAGAATCTGGATACTATGTGCCATATTGTTGTCTTTAAATTGTTTGATTGCCGAGGAAAGACTTACAGCTGCTAAAATACATTTGATTATAAATGCTGCTAAAGTAATCCAAATTATACATTTTAAAAATGCTTTGACTTCAAAATTTAAGTCTAAGGACAGGGTACTTGGAAAAAAAGTTTTTTCTTATGTTTCCACAGAAAATGAAAAGCTGTGGATTCCTTCCAGACTAATATGGTTTGATCAAGCAAGACCCCCTGAAGCTGAGACGATGCAGCCTTACAGACAACAAAAACAAGGACTTGGTCAGGTTTCTATGTTTTATCATGATATATGAACATCGCCCCCAATCAGCAGGAAGCAGTTTAGAAGGAACAACACCCAAATTCCCAAATATTGTTTATAAATGTTTGTTTTCATTTAAATGGGGTTGGTTATAAATGGTAATGATCACAATCAATCTCTTTTAAAGAAAAAAAGGGAATAGCATATAGGAATGAATACTTTGCATTGGTAAGGATTTTCATTTATTGATACAACTTTAAGGTCAATTTTGTGATATGCATATGTCTCCTCTTGTTTAGGTATTGTGTTTATACAGATCTTTTAAAATGATATGCATAATTAAATACAGGTTATATAATCACCTATGATAGTTAGAACTTATAATTAGGTTAGTTAGGTTTTCTAGATATACAGAGATATATTTAAGATGGATAGGTATCCTTCAAACCTTTCAAAGACCTACAGAAATATGGCATTTAAATGGTTTAGGGTTTTTCTTGGCAGTGAGACACAACTGCTCCTGGCACACTAATTACGTCAGAATGGAGGATGGGCATCGAAGAAACTTGTTATGGAGTTTGCTTTCAACATGGCAAGATTAGCCATTTGAGCAAGAAACTGCTCTTTCCTGGACTGTTTGTTGCTGTATAAACTGGACATGCAGGACCCACAAGAAAGTGACTGCTGAGCTTACAAAACAAGACAGTACTGAAGGGTTCCTGTTAAAATGGAAAGTGTGCCAGACACACTGTGGCCTGTGGGCTGAAGATGGATGCCCCAATGTTACAGAGGAACTTTGGGTGACTGTCCAGGTAGCGAGATGTCTCTGTCAATTCTAGAGTTTATATATTTTCCTTCTGTGGTCTTTGATAGAGTTGAAGACAGATAGTTATGGTTATAGTTTTCTTCAGTTATTATAAAAGATAAGCTATCCTTCATATTTAGACAGAAAAGAGGAGATGATGGGGAATGTACTGTGTATGTTTATCTTATTGATTGTTAAATAAAATACTGTTTGGCCAATGAGACAGCAAGTTAGGCAGGACTAGGAGTCAAAGAGGATTCTGGGAAATGTAGTGGAGAAGTGTTGATCCAGGCAGGAAGTGACATAGCAAGGAGACTCATATTTAGCAAGTAGAAACAGGAAATGGTCCCCTTTCCCCTCTGCTCTTCCTCTAGCGGCACAATGTGATCCACCGGCAAGGAGGGATGCCAATAAGGCACCCAATAAGATAAGTCTTATAAAATATATAGATTTATGATAATAAAGACTGAGCTAGCAGATGAGAATCCTAGTCATTGGCCAAGCAGCTTTGAACCTAATACAAGTTTCTGTGTATTCATTTGGGCCTAACTCGGCTGGGCGGCTGGAGTAAAGCACACACGTGGTGGTGGGGCTCAACGGCCCAACTAGTCTCTATGATTTCCCTGAATGCCATTCCTCTACCCCACCATCCACAGATCTGTTCTTCCTGAGATAAACTTCATCATCTTGACCACCAATCACTGGCCTCCCCAAAATTTAGCTTGTTCAGTGTCTGGGTGCCTGAGAGAATGCTATGTTCCTCACCTGTGATCAGGATGTCCAGAGGGTCACTGGGAGCTGACAATTCAGAAGAAGATCTGTATGAACCATGGCATCTATACCGGCCCCCAGTGGAGAAATTGACAGAAACTAAGGTGAAGTTGGCATGAGACCCTCCAGCCTGGGTATGATTGGCCAAAATAAGTGGGAGGTGACTTCCACCCTCCTTGGACAGAGCAAATCTATCATATCTTTTGTCTGAGCAACACTGCAGGGTCAGGTTATCTCTGGGGGCCAGGACAGGTCCTTGCAGAGTCAGCAGGGTGGGCTCCTTGGATAACCCTGGAAGAAGGACATGTAGAAAGTCATCCAGCTGGCTCCTGGTATACATTCCTATGATGGTTACTTTTATGTCAACTGGAAACAAGCTGGAGTCACTGGAAAAGAGGGAGCATCAACAGAGGACAAGCCTCCATAAGATTAGGCTGCACACAATCCTGTATAGTATATTGTTAGTTGGGAATTGATGGATGAGTGTGCATTCCATTGTGTGTGGTACCCTCATTTTAGATGTAGTCCTGGGTTGAATATGAATGCAGGCTGAGCAAGTCGGTAATCAGCATCCCTCCAGGGCTTCTGCACCAACAACTGACTTCAGGTTCCTGACAAGTCTGAGTTCCTGTCCTGATTTACTCTGAGGATAAATAGTGCTTTGAAAGTGTAAGACAAACATTTTCCTTTACAACTTGCTGTTTGTCATGGAATTTCATTTCAATAGTAGAATCATAAGTAGGACAATACCCCCCTCCCTCTGCTCTGAGAGTGTCATGGTCTCTCATATTCTGGGTCATAGCAGTCAAGAGCTCCCTATAGCTATCATGACTGGAACCATCCTTAGGGAAGTAGAGCTAGTGACAAAGGGATATCATGTCAAAAAACAGTTGAGTGTATGAGAGTCCCTTACCTGAGACATGTATCTCCAGAGAGTTACTGGCCTCTGACCAGATATGTGGGTTTGTTTTGTGGTATCCATAGCATGTAAAGGGCCCACTCTTGCTGGATGTCACAGGGATCTCAGGAAAATGAGCCTGGGATTGTACAGTGTTTGTGCACACTGCCTTGGGGTCGCTGGAGAAATTCGGGTCTTCCCCAGTTATGATGAAACAATCATAGGGCTTTGATGAGACACACTGGAGTGTCACATTCCCACCTGCCATCACCACAGGGCTGGGCAAGGCTGAAAGACTAGGTTTACCATGGTAGACACCTAGGAAATAGAGGATGCAGCCTGTTAAATGATACATTGTCTCCATCAACTGGGCTCTGGGTGAAAACATTTAGGAGTTGTATTTCCTGAGGGAAAATGAAGAGGGCACAATTTACTCATGCTAACAAATAATATGTGGGAAATCAGGAATGTTACTCAAGCAGGGTGTCTGCCCAATGAAGACAATTAATATCTGATTCCCACCAAGAAGTGAATGGTTTTAATAACCAGGTGACCTTTCTATCTGTAGAGCCAATTCTCACCTAAATCCCTCAGAGTATTTATTGCAGACTCTGCCTCCCTAGACTTTCATTGTTTGCTTTCAGTTAAGAAAGCCAATCCTTAGGAGAAATGTCACATGTTTCTTATACACTGCAGACACCTTTACAATCTCTCTCTCAAAGACCACAACAGACCAAAGACCCGTAAGATATGGATCTCATCTTGATGGTCACATGTATTTGAGTTACATTTTTATGTACGTATGCCTAATTTTCTCACAGGATTTTCCATTACACCAGGAATCTTTTCCTCCAAAAGTGTATATAGTGTTTAAATATACTTACTATAAAACACTTCCTGTCAGACTTATAAAATATGAACAAGTAACTGCTATGCCAGCCTGAACTGAGTTTTCCTTATCACTTCCTGTGGGTCATTTCCCTGCCATCAGCAGAGGATTCAGTGCTCTACAAAAGATAAAGGTGAAGGTTGAGACCTTTAGTGTCCACTCACCTATCACTACCAACTGCAGGGAATCACTGTGCTGAGTCCACCCTCCAGAATTATAACAGTAACAGCGATATTGCCCTGCATGATGCTCGTTCACAGAGGGTATGACAAACTTGGCCTTGTGATATGGCACAGGTGCGGTTAATCTGTCCCAGGGTGCTGTAGATCCTTCTTTATATAGGAAGTATATTTGGGTTTGCCTGGTTCCCTCACAGTAGATTGCCACAGACTTCCCTACGTCGATCACAGAGCCTGGCTCGGCCCAGATGTTGGGTTTCTGGAGGGTCCCTGCAAAGAAGTGTGTGAGAGGGATATGGGGTTTTAAATAATTGTACAGCAAATGTAAGAGTTGTAGTTGACTCTGGAATAAGAGAAGGACACATGGAGCCATCTAACGTAGAGGAAATGAGATGCATCTCTTAGGATACTTGCACATGCAAATGACACGTTAGGTGATAGGCAAAGCAGAAGGACACTTAAAGACAATATTTCCATGGACTCTTGAGTCCCACTGTTATTCTCCACCTTTGTTTCTGACCCTCAGATGCTTTTGTGTCCCACACTCTGTGATAGTAGACTCGGGATCCTGAGTTCATTAACTCAACACATATCAGGTCCTTCCCTGCAAGTAAGTCATCATTCAAAGGAAACTCTAGGCTCTCCTTACCTGAGACCAGAAGTTCTAGATGGTTACTGGGTGCTGACCACATCTGGGGGTTGTTCACATAATAGCCGTAGCATGTGAATCTCCATCTCTGGTTGGGGGTCACAGGACCCACTGTGAATAGGGCCTGGAATACACCAGAGTTTGCATTCGTTGGGGCCGAAAGCCAGGGGAATTTTTGTCCTTCCTTCATTAAAATGAACCTGTTATATCTCTCTTGTGAGGAACACTGAAGTGTGACATCACCTCCGGAGGCCACCACAGGGCTGGGCTGGGCTGACAAGGAGACTTTGCTCAGGTAGACTCCTAGATGAGAAGAGGAAGTCTGTTCAGTGTACCCATTCTGGTATGCATTTGTCCCTCTGTTGGAGTTTGAGAAATGGAACCCAAAGTAAACATATTCCTATGTTCAAGGCAGGTCCAGGGATAGGGGATGGGTCCTCTCACCTGTCACCACCAGCTCCAGGGCATCACTGCGTTCTGACCAACCGGCAGAGTTGTAACAGTAACAGCGATATTGGCCTGAATGATTGTTTTCCACTGATGTGATGGAGAACTCGACATTGTTAAGAGTCCCACGAGGAGATTGTTGGTCCAAGGGAGCTGGGGATCCTTCTTTATGCAGGAAGCATATTTGGGTTTGCATAGCACCCTTGCACCAGATAGTCACAGCATTGCCTCTGCTGACCACAGAGCCTGGATCAGCCCTCAGGATGGGCTTCTGAAGATTTCCTGCAAATAATTAAGAGAGAAGGACGTGGAAGTTTTGAATAGTGACAGTGAACATCTACCTGCAGCTAAACTTAAACTTTACTCCTGAAATGCAAAAGAGAAAAGTCAGTAACGCTATGGGAAGACCTACCACTCTCCAGACCCTCCTTACTTTCATTCTTATCATCCTCTGCCCTTGGTTCTTGTTTTGTGACACCCACAGTACACACCCTGTGCCAATGGGTTCTGGACCCCCGACTCCATACCTATCACACCTCAGTGCCTCCCTGATGAATCTGTGTAGGTTTTACATCAATCCAGAAAGAGTCTGTGTCTTATTCACCTGACACTAGGAGCTCCAATGGGTCACTCCCTTCTGACCACATTTGAGCATTGCTCTTGTAATAGCCATAGCATCGGAAGCTCTGTCTTTGACTGGAGCTAATGGGACCCACTTGGAACCTGACTGGTAACTGCCCAGTATACAAATATTGTAAATCCACAGAGAAATTCCACCTTGTAAATTATATGTGATCTGTTCTGCAACACCAGAAGGACACATGAAGACCCCATACATCCGCTGACCTTTTGGCTTTCATTGCTATTGTGCATGGCAGTTTTTGCACCACATTCCAGATGCTTACCACATTTGGTGACATTGGAATCAGGAGCAAAACCAGTTTATTAACCCACCATCTGTCAGGTCCTTCCCTGTGATCCAGTGTCAGGTCAATTTTCATTCATAGGAAATTCTAGAGCTTCCTTACCTGAGATCACCAGTTCTAGGTGGTTACTGGGTACTGACCACAGCTGGGAGCTATTCTGGTAATAGCCATAGCATGTGAATCTCCATCTCTGGTTTGGGGTCACAGGACCCACTTGGAACCAGGCCTGGAACAGACCAGCGTTTGTCTTCTGTGAAGTCATGGGATTTGAGAATTTCTCATCTTCCTTCATTAGAATGAAACTGTTATATTTTTCTTGTGAGGAGCACTGAAGGGTTACAGAACCTCCTGAGGCCATCACAGAGCTAGGCTTTGATAAAAGTGTGAGTTTGCTGGTGTAGACTCCTAGGAGAGAAGAGGAATCCTGTTCAGTTGACTTTTCTGGCTCCTATTGATCCCTCTTTTCTGGGATATGAGAAAGTCAATACACTCCTTCCCACAAAACAGCTCCTGTGGTGGGAGAATGGTCCTCTCACCTGTCACCACCAGCTCCAGGGTTTCACTGTTTTTGGATGTGCCAGCAGGGCTTTTATAGTTACACCAATATTGGCCAGCATTGCGACTTTCAATGGATGAGATAAAGAACTCCTTTTCCTCGGTGTCTTCATAAATTTTTAGAATCTGGGAATGTGGGTTCCCTTCTTTATAGAGATAGAATTTCTGGGCATCTGAGGGGCCTTCACAAATTATAGTTACCTCCTCCCCAATGGCTACCACATTGTTTGGCTGTGCTCTGATCATGGGTTTATAGAAGTCTCCTGGAAGCAAAGAAAACAAACAAAAACAGATGTTGGTGCCTGAGTACCTCTCACAGAGATCCAAGGCCTCAACCACAGGACCTTCCAGGGAACACCAGCAAGAGCCCACACCAGCTGTTCTCCATCTCTTCCCTTCAGAGGTGACCCACTGAAGATTTATAAAGGAAGACAGTTGGAAAGGCACTCACCTGCCAGCACCATGTTCCTGGGGAGCAGACTCAGTCCTGCAAGAGAGTTACACGTGAGTGCAAGCACTTCAAGCCTGAGCAGGACCTCTACTTCTAGATCCCTTCTGAGCTGCTGAGATACCCTGATGGCCCAATGCACAGCTGTGAGGTGACCTCATTCTTAAAGTAGAATTCTCTCTCCCAAACTCAATTTCTCACCAAGACCAAGCAGTACTGTGAAGGTGTGGATCATGGCATCTTCCAGTTGCCGAAACTTTGTAGATGGTTGGTTCCCTTGCCAAATGAGCAGACACAAAGTATATGGCCTTGCAGTCTGGCATCTCCTTCTTGTCATGTGTATGATAAAGGCAGGTCTTGCCAAAAGGAACTGTTCTTTCTATGCAAGTGGCTTTTGTTTGCCAGTGCTGTGAAGGGTGGGGTTGTAAAACATGTGATATCTATTTCCCTGAGGTTCTTTGGTTTTGGTTTCTGACACAAAGCCCCCTAAAACTCAGGCAGGTCTGAGTCTCCTCCCCTTTCTCAGTCAGCTGGTTGTGTGCATGGATTACAAGCCCATATCTGATTGTGGTCTCTTCTTGCAGAACATTTCCCTAATCCTCATCTACATGTCAATAGATGGCCCTCTACAACACAGATTAAGAAGAGAGAATAATCCTGCTGCCCTCATGAGCCAATGCCTACAGCTGAGGGGACCTCAGGGATAATTTTTTCTCTCAGAGCTTCTCCTTGGTTCATGACGACTATTTCTGGCAGACCACACCCATATTGCTATAGGTAACTTATGTTGCCAAGCATAACACCCTGACCTGTGTATGCTTTGAATGTTTTGTGTGAAATTTTCTTGGGGACAGATGAGCAATGAATGGCTGATTTCCCCAGAAGGCACATAAATGACAGAGACAAAGACAAGATTCTTCCCAAATCAAGCTGTCGAACCAATGATTTCTATAGATGTTACATAGAGAGGTATGAGCAGCCTTTTCAAATTTGGAAATTTTTTTGATACAGTGTGTCAGTGTTTATCACTCAGTGTTTTTGAACTCACTCTGTGGCAAAGGCTGACTGTGAACTCACGGAGATCTGAAGGAAGAATTGTCACGAGCTATAGCCTTTTTGACACTGCAGTGATAAAATTTAGCCCTGATCTGCCTTTTTTGATTGTTACCTCATCATCTCTGTACATCTGTTTTAAGTCTTATCTGAGAGGTTTCCTAGGGGATCAAATCCTATGCAAACTTAGTAACAACAATCCAAAAAAACCTCTGGTATTGGAACTAAGAATTTGCATTTGTCATTATCCCTCTAGGAGGCTTCAGTCATAGACTTTGGTATATGGAATTGACTTGTTAAGGTTTGATTTGTAAAGTAATTAAGGGATCCTTTGCTCAGCAAGGGTGGTTCAATCTGTAGTGGCCAATGTGCCCTGCATCTGGTTAAAGCTAAAATTTCATCCTTGGGGTGCCTCTGTACTTCTTTCCATGGACACATGTGAACCTCCAGGTACTTCTGACAACAAAAATAATCTATAGCTGTATTTTTCTTTCTATAAGTATCAGTTAACTTTGTTTGTATAATGTATTAGCTGACCCACTGTCATCATAAAGAAATGTGGCTAATTTAGCTGAATATTTTGGAAGATATAAGTACAACATCAGGTAATTCCCCCTACTCAGTCTCTCATGAGCATGTTGTATGCTGTGCCACAGAATGCTAGAGGAACTGAAAAGAAATGCCTAGTGACAGAAAGAAAAGGCAAAGCCCTTTGTGGCTGATGTAGCCATGAATTTATGGGGAAGAGATTTGTTACAACAGGGAGCTAAATTAACATTCTTACAATTTCAAAAACAGTAGTAAATTAATGTATAAAATGGGATATAGTCATAGAGCATTGGGAAGATTTTAATGGAAGGCCACGGTCTATGCAGGTTGTACAAAAGCAAGATAGAATTACAATTGGCTCTCCAAATTTTGAGTAGAGGCCACTGCCAGTAGTAGCCTTACTGCTCTCACTTTAAAATGACTAAATAGGAAGCCTATATGGTTAGAGCAGAGGCCCTTAACTGATGAAAAAAACAGGCACTTGAAAAACTAGTAAAAGAACAGTTAAGTGCTAACCATATAGAGAAAACTGCTAGTCCTTGTCATTCTCTTGTGTTTGTAATAGAAAAATGTCAGGATAATGGAGAATGTTGACTGACATAAGAGTGATAAATAACAGAATCCAACCTATGGGATCTTTGCAATCTTTAATTCCATTGCATTCTTTATTGCCTAAAGACTGACCTATTATAGTTGCTGATGTACAAGTCTGCTTCTTTACTATTCCTTTGCAAGAATAGTAGAGAGAAAAATTTACCTTTACACTTCCTATTATGTAATGCTCAACCAGTAAGGAGATTTCATTGGAATGTATAGCATTGTTAAATAGCCCAATGTTATGTCAGTATTTTCTAAAAAAAACTGAAAATGGTACAAAAATGATTTCCTCAATCTATTATTTATCATTATATGGATGGTACGTTATTGGCCAATTCTGAAACAGATACCTTAGGGGAAAAATGTTAAATGTGGTAGAGTAAATTTTACCCTCATGGGGTTTACAAGTTTCTGAAATAAACTTTTGTTCTGAAATAAAATCACAAAATGGGATTCTATTAGGTATTTAGGTTATAAACAGTATAAACAGGGAATCAGCTGCAAAAGGTACACAATAGGACAGAACATTTTCACACTCCTAATTATTGTAAAAAATTATTGGGTGATTTATTTGGCTGAGTCCTACTATTGGTTTGTCTTCTCAAAAATTAAGTAGTTTGTTTCAAATTTTGGAAGGTGACTCAGATTTATACAGTGCAAGACTATCAACCTCTGAGGCTTAAAGTAAATAAACTGAAGTAGAACAGAAGGTACAAAATACCTATGTGGATTGATTAGATCTCACAGACAGGTACATTTTGGCGATTTTACTTTCTACACATTCCCCTACCGAACTAATTATGAAAAGGAAAGATAATATTGTCGAATGGATATCTGTGGCTCATAGTCAGATTAAAAATTAAATACCTGTAGAGAATAAAATCTCTGAATTATTCAAAAAGGGGAGGATGAGACTCCATCTATTTCAGGAAGGGACCCAGGTGAGACTATAACACCCTGTACTAATGCTGAAATTGGGCAGGTGTGGACAATTAATGATGATTGGCAGAGGGTTTGTAGGAATTTATCAGGGAACGTTGACAATTATCCAAAAAGTAGTGACAACAAGTTATAAAAACAACTTAATGGATTGTTCCCTGCAGAGTGAAGAGTGCACCAATTCCTGGGACTCTTACATTCTACACTGATGCAAATAAATTAGTAGTGGCAGCTTATAAAGCAGTGTCTGTCAGTAAGACTGCTCAAAGCCCATGGGATTCAGTACAAAACTCAAGAGTTTTATGATATTCTGATGGTTTTATTAGATTTCAATGGATCTCTTAACAAAAGTTGTATTGCATATAGAAACTGCTGAACATATTTCTGATAATTCAGAATTAACTTTATCATTTGTACGACTACAACAAGTAGTCCAAGAAAGGTATTGCCCTCTTTGCATTACCCTCATCTTATCTAATATTGGGTTGATCAAACTGCTAGCAAACGGAAATGAGGAAATGGAAAATTACTAACAGGAAATATGTTAGCATCTTCCTAATTTCTTAAGAAACTCCATGTAAATAGCATAAGCTTGAAGAAGAAATTCCTCATTACTTGGCAATAGGCTAAGGAAAATTTAAAAAGAAAAAACAATCCTACTTGTTCTTTATATAATCAGATTCCTTCACTTGCAGGAACTAATCCTAAAGGAACACAAATGAATGAAATTTTGGAAATGGGTGTCCTTCATTTAACATTAAAATATGTTCATCACACCATGGATACATATTCCGGGTTTCAATGGTCACCTGCCTTGTGTGGTGATATATTATTATTATTTTATTAAAGCTTGTCGGTATATCCAGAAAGCAAATTCAGCTGTAGAGATAAGGAAGCATTGGTACACACCTTTAATCCCTCCACTTGAGAGGTAGAGACAGACAGATGTCTGTTAGTTTATGGGCACACTGAGCTACTGGAAATTGATCCAGACATAAAGAGAAACAGCTCACACAAAGATGACCTCAGCACCTGGGATCACACGCCTTTAATCCAAGCCCTAAAGAGGTACATACAAGACAGGAGCCCAGTGCCTCAATCTGTATTCTGAGGTGCTCTGTAGATTCTCTCCAGCCATGTTGAGGAGATGCAGGATGTGAGGCTTGATGAAGAGCTTCTGGGGGAGCCCTTTCAGGCTGAGCTATAGGTAAGAGCTAGTGGCCAGCTGCTTTGCTTTTGTGATCTTAAGCCTGAAGCTTGAACCCCAATATCAAAATCTGTGTCTATTATTTTTCGTGCTAAGCCTTAAGTTTTGAAAATGCTGATTCTATAATTACACATTTATTAGAAACATTGGCTGCAATGGGCCTACTGATACATATTAAAACTGGTAATGTTCCTGCTTAAGTTTCCAGTAAATGAAATATTTTTTGCACTTTACAACATAAAACATGTAACTGAGATACCATATATTTCTACAGGACAAGAAACTGTTGAAAGATCCAATAACACTCTAAAGGAGAAGCTTGCTAAACAAAAGAAGGATATAAGGATTCCCAAATAGAGACTGCATAATGCCTTATTGATCTTAAAGTTTCTCAATGTTAATGAAAAAGAGACAACAGCTGCTGAAAGACATTGGACCATGGAAAAGCTGCCTAATTTAATCAACCTGTGTACAATCATGATGCCAAGACTTCTTCAAGGAGAATCAGGGAGGTGTTATAATGGGGTCAGGGTTAGGCTAATGTTTCCATAGGAGAAAAAAAAATTGTCAAAATAGATAATGCCTGTGTGAAAGACCAGACACAAGTGGACTTTAAAGCAAACAAGAAATCCTCCCATCTGGGGACAACTTAAGATTTTGTGTGATGATGGGGAGATAGTGATTTTCCTTTGCTCTATGTCTAATATCCATGTATGAGTCAGTACCTACCATGTTTGTCTCTTGTCTGTGTCTTGGTCATGTCACACAGGATGGCTTCTTCTAGTTCTACCCATTTCCTGAAATTTCAACATGTGGTTGTTTTACTGCTGAGTAGAACTCTATTGTGTAAATGACCACATTTTCTTTATCTGTTTTTGGTTGAGGGGCATCTAGGTTGCTTCCAGGCTCTGGCTCTTACAAATAATGCTGATATGACCATAGTTGCACAGACGTCCTTGTGGTATGATGTGCAGCCTTTGAGTGCATGCCTCAGAGTAGAATTTCTGGGTCTTTAGCTTGATTGATTGCCATTTTCCTAAGAAACCACCATACTGATTTCCAAAGAGGCTGTACAAATTTGCATTCCCACCAGCAATGGATGAATGCTCCCCTTTCTCTATATCCTCTCCAGCATAAACTGTCATTGGTGTTTTTGATTTCAGGCATTCTACTATATATGATGGGTCTCAGAGTTGGAATTAAAATGAGTCCGTTTAGAAGCCAGATACATGGGGCAGCAGTTGTCAGCATTGGCTAGTCTTGCACAGGACCACAGTTGAATTCCCAACACCCTCATGGTGGCTCCCAGCTGTCTGTGATTCCAACTACAGGGTACCTGACACCCGCTGTTGGCTACCTTGCATAGTTTATCCACAGAGTACACAAATGCAGGCAAAACACTCATAAAAGAGAAATTAAAGTTGAAATTAACCTTAAAATATTTGAAATCTAGACACATCTATTTTTCAAAACAACATCCAGCTTTTTCACTTTGGAGAGGGAAGAAAGACTAACAGTCTCATTCAGACAAGACAAAGGAAAACAAAGGTTTATTTCATTCCCCTTTGAGGCAGAGCCTTGCTGGGAAAATCAGTCTTTGAGACTGGGTTTCACAGCACAGCCTCATTTCCTCTTCTGTCTGTGCTTCCTGACTGTGGATGATATTTGACCAGCAGCCTGCTTTTCCAGCTGTGGTGGACTCTAGTATCTCCTTCAGATGTAAACACAAATAACCTCTGCCTTAATTTTACCCATGTCACTGTGTCACAGCAGTTTCAAAAGGAATAATACAGTACTTTCATAACAAATGGAAAGACGAGAGAAACGCCTAACCCCACCTTCATGGTAGGAAAGAATTAAATATGCCCCTCTCCACTCATTCTCGTGGATGAAACACTCACATTTTTCTCTCAAAATTTCACATCTTACAAAAAGGTGTTGCATATGTTTTGAATTTGTTTAGTACCAGGTGCGATGCAGAAATCATGCCTCAGTCTTCAACATACAGAAAGCTGTTTCCCCAGCATCACCAGTTGTGTATGTAGGGATTTGTTGTGTTTCTCTTGTCCAAAGTACCTTTTAAAATCTTAGTCACAATTTTATCTGGGTATAATGGTATCAGCTCATTTCTCTGCCATTTATTCTATGCCTTGAACTCCATGTGTGTACAATGTAGGCTCTAGATTATTATTTATTTAAATTTAAAACTATCTTATTTTATATACCAATCACAGTTTTCTCTCCCTCCTCTCCCCCCGTTCTCTCCACCATCTCCCCATCTCATCTCCATTCACTCCTCAGAGAGGGTGAGACCTCCCATCGGGGATCATCAAAACCTGTCACTTTATTTAGGACCAGACCTAGGTCCTGCCCCAGTATCTAGGCTGTGAGAGTATCCCTCCATAGGGAATGGGCTCCCAAATCCAGTCCATTCTCTAGTGATAAATACTTCTTCCAATGTCATTGGCCCCATAGACTGCCCAAGGTGTCCCAATTGCTACAATCCAACAAAAGTACAAAAATTTGGCAAAGATTTGAGGGAAATAACCACTATGTGTTGTGGTGGAGATGTAAACTCATGCAGTCATTATGAAACCTCTAGGAAGGTTCCTTAGTCAATAAAAATACTATGATCCCATGACCTTGCTAAGCCAATCTAAGTTTGAATACAGTTGAGATATTTCTGCATCCATGTTTACTGTGGTACTAGTCATTATAGTCAATATACAGAATCAGCATAGATATTCAACAGTGCACAGAGAAAGGCAATTCGTTATGTGTAGTTTTATACAATAAGTAATGAAATTATGTCCTTTTAAATAGCTGTATCTAATTGGATAACAATACTTCTCTGTATTGTCTTAGTCATTACACATTAGGTCGTACTGGTGCTGTCTTGGTGACTGGAAATTAATTGTATTCAGTCACCAGAAAAATCACACACATCAACACTTTATAAAAATCATTTTATTTAAAATATTTTTAGAGAATTTTTCATACAACATATTTTGATTATGTACTCTTCAATTCTGCAGTGCTTACAGCTCATCCTCACCTCCATATCCATACAATTTCATGTCTGTTTTCTCTCTTAAAAAAGCAAGAAAAAATAAACCACAAATCACAAATTACAAAATAGGGATATATATATATATATATATATATATATGTGTGTGTGTGTGTGTGTGTGTGTGTGTGTGTGTGTGTGTGTGTGTGTAAGAAAATATACCTCTCTAAAACAAAACAAACCCCAAAGTACACAAACACACACACAAATACATATACACTTTCAGTTGGCTAAATGCTCTTGGACAGAGATAGATAGTGCTAGAGTGTTCAAGCAACTGAGCCTAGAGATATTATTGTCCCAAGGGAATAAACTCTAGCCTTAATCTGATTAAGACACAATTTTTCCCTCTGTGGGTCATGAACTAACCACTCCTTGAACAAATGATCCAAAAATTTGATCTCACAATTCATGATGTTAGGAGATTTACGGTTAAGAAGTAGCAACAAAAGTAGTCTTGTGCTTTGGAGTCACCACAACAGAGTAACAACGAATCACAACAGTAGGAAGGCTGGGAGCCAATGAGATCCAGGGATTAAAGAACAATATAAATACAATGACACTGTCAGCCCACATATCAGTGCTTAACCAAGAAAAGCTTCCTCTTGCAGGAGATGGGAAGTAACAAAGACAACGACTACTGGACCTGACACAGAATGTGAGGGATGCTTGAGGACTCAGTCTTAAGTAATTTTTGTGTAATTAATGAGAACATGGAGTTGTTTGATTGTGGAACAGGATTAGTATGGAGGAGGCCATGATGGAGAAGGATGAACATGGACGAAATAAATACATGATACAACATTCTCAAAGAACTAATGGAAATGTGAAAAATGAATCATTATTCTTATTAGTACATATGTTCCACACCACAACGCCAACATGTATGATTTTTTTTAATTTTGTTTAACAAGAAAAATATTTAATGTAAAGTAAAACACTGAAAAATTATCACTAAATTAAGGTTTCTCTTTTGGAGGCTTTTAGCTATGCGTGCTGCATTTTTACCATTTCTATTCCTCTCCTGTAATTCCTCCTATGCCCCTCTTCTCCCTTCCAGATTCATGACAATTTCTATAACTATTATTATCACAACACAACACCTACTTTCCTGAAAATGTCACAATGGAACCCATCATTTTATATTTCACCTGTATGTTCAATTCTGAGTTGATCTTTGAGAACAAAGCCTACGAAGATGAGGCATACTGACCTTCTTGGGAATTGTTCTGGGCAATGATATTGGGTGACATTGTGGAACTCCGGTTGGATGGTGGAGGTTAAAGCTTCTGTGGCTTGAGTGTACTTGGGATAATGTCTTGAAAGAGATAAGTCCATCTTCTCTCTCTCTCTCTCTCTCTCTCTCTCTCTCTCTCTATATATATATATATATATATATATATATATGATGCTTTTATCAAGCCCCATATGCTAGTGATATCTATGTGATGATTTTGGATAGACAGTGCTTTGAGGACATAAATCTATAGGTGGAATGTATTTTTTCTCAATAGGGAAGTCTAAGTTCCATATCTATATGCATGGCAGTCCGGTGGGGGTCTGAATTACCTTGTGTGAGCACAGAGATCCAGGGAAGTAACGCTACATCTATTACCAGCTTTATGTATCATTTCTGAACATCTCACGTGTTCTATTACATTGGCATTAAGAATGTGAAGCCAAAAGACATCTTTGTGGATAAAAGATGTTACTGCCAAGTCTGGTGACCTAGAATTCATTCAGGGATTTCACATGGTAGAAGGAGACATTTTACCACTCTGCCTTCCACAGGCATATCATGTCATTTGCACACACAACATCTACCATTGACTAAAGAGAACCTATAATAAATGTTTTTAAAATGAGGATAAAATAAATGTAGACAATAAGTAGAAAATACTTCATATCTTTACTTGGTTTTTAAAAGTAAAGATTCTAATTCTGTTTCAAAAGTGTCCTACCAGTGAATTTCTCCTAATATTGGTTTTTCAGAGGCAAACGTCTCCTTATTAAGAGAAATCACACAGTTGTCATAAGGTGAAAACTGCAGTGCCTTGGCTTCTGAGAAGAGGTTCAGGGCATCATTTGAATTAAGTTGCTTGTTTAAATTCTGGAGTCTTATTTCATCGGATGTTTATTGTAATTGAGCCAAGAGTTTGTTCTCAGTAAGAGAGAAATGGAAACATATAATGTAGGTGGGAACAGAGTGATTTTAAATAATAGAAAAGGTTACATGAATATAAGATAAAGCAAAATATGTACAAAGATGAGGGCCCTGCCCTGGTTGATGATACAGCAGGTTCCAGCACATAATTAGTTGAGGAGAAAGAAAAACTCCTTAGTAATTGTCCCCAGAAAGTCCTATAGGAATAACTGCAATTGCTGTAGAAAGTGTTCTCCACCCCAACAGCCTGACTTTTCCCTTGCACACAGTTCGAATGGATCCCTAGTATGTTATCTACAGCAGTTCTCCAAGATGAGCACTGTATTTTCCTATGAAACCACGCAGAATCCTCCGATTTATTGTCCAGTCCATGACACTACATAGGATGCATTGCTGTGTCTCCCTCTCCCATTCCATTTGCGTGTTGAACCTGTCTACAGCCACGGCAAGAGTCAAACACCAGTATTCCAAGGACTACAAGTACCAAGCCGGCCATCCCCATCCTGAGGAGATTCTCCACTGTGTGATCACTCTGGGTCTCTGGGCCTGGGGCTGTGGACAAAGAAGGCAGGGAAGAACAAAATCCCATGAGCCACCGTATTAATGATAGTGCTACTTACTCACCTGCCTTCGGTTGGGACATGTTTTGTGATGCAATGATCTCAGCAGATCCTAAGAACAGTTGCACATTTAATGCAATCTATAGAAGAGTACAGTGTCTACACTGAGGTCAATGTTCATGTTTCCTGAAAATTTCTTTTCCTATATATCTATATCTATATCTATATCTATATCTATAGTCTAATATATATATATATATTAGACTAATCACTTAACTTGATAGGGAACCATATAAGCCCTTTTCTTGTTGTACCATGATTCCTTTGGTCTTCTTATTGGATTTTTCAAACATATCAAACTGTTTGAGTTCATAATTGGGCTAGGATACTTGAGCATGAAATTCTCATCAGCATGGAGAAATAAGGATTGATGAAGAAAATCACCTCCCATTTCTAATTATTATCTAAGGAAACCAAAGTATGCTTTCTGCTTGGGCATAGTTGTATTCACTACCTATTTCCTACAAAGCCATGCAATGTGAGACTGACTCTCATCACTAATAGGCATTTTATCTGCTGGCAGTGCACCGGCAACCTACACTGCAGAATGTGAAACCCAGGAAATCCAACCTCCAGTTTTGATGGTTTATGCTGGAGCTTAACTGCATGAACTCCAAGGAAGAAGCCTGAATATCTTGCCCTGGCCCTGTTCAATACCCCCACACAAAGTTACCATCACAATGTCAGAAAGAGCAGGGCAATTGCAGAAGTGGTTTCTGGAAACATTCTCTGTATGAGAAAAACACAGATAAGATCAGAACTAAAGGGAACTTAACATCTGGGCCAAGGCTCTCTGATTAATACCTGTAGAAATTGAGAATCATAAATGAGAGGGGCTTTTATATGTGTTACATTCAGAAGAGACTCCATATGTTCCCTATATAGATTGAATTTCTGATCCAATCCTGCAACAGAATTCTAGTTTAGATCTTAGTCATCAGACTCCATGGGATCAAGGGAGAGTGTAGCCCATTGTGGGTAGTACCATCCCTGGGATGTTGTTTCTGTGTTCTACATGAGAGAAGGCTGAGAAAGCATGATAAGAATCCAGTTAGTGTACACCCACAAATAATCACCAAACTGAACTGAAACCCAGATTCAGAGAAGGACGAGTGAAGACCACAGGCATCAAGACCAGACTGGTGAAACCCATTGAAACAGCTGACCTGAACATCGGGGAACTCTTGCTCCCCAGACTGATAGCTGGGATACCAGCATGGGACTGATCCAGACACCAGGAACACTGGTTTTTGTGAGGAAACCTCAGAAATCTATGGGACCTCCTGTAGAAGTTCAGTTCTTATCCCTAGCATAGGTGTGGACTTTGGAAGCCCATTCCATATAGAGGAATACTCCCTGAGCCAACACACACATGGGGTTGGGCCTAGGCCCTATCCCAAAGGATAATATAGACTCTGATGACACCTTATGGTGCTACACACAATCCTGTATAGTATATTGTTAATTAGGAATTGATGGATGAGTGTGCATTCCATTGTGTGTGGTACCCTCATTTTAGATGTATTCCTGGGTTGAATATGAATGCAGGCTGAGCAAGTCGGGAATCAGCACCCCTCCAGGGCTTCTGCACCAACACCGGCCTCTAGGTCCTTGACATCTTTGAGTTCCTGTCCTGATTTACTCTGAGGATAAATAGTGCTTTGAAAGTGTAAGACAAACATTTTCCTTTACAACTTGCTGTTTTCATGGAATTTCATTTCAATAGTAGAATCATAACTAGGACAATATCTCCTCCCTCTGCTCTGAGAGTGTCATGGTCTCTCATATTCTGGGTCATAGCACTCAAGAGCTCCCTATAGCTATCGTGACTGTAACCATCCTCAGGGAAGTAGAGCTAGTGACAAAGGGATATCATGCCAAAAAAAAGTTGAGTGTATGAGAGTTCCTTACCTGAGGAATGTATCTCCAGAGAGTTACTGGCCTCTGACCAGATATGTGGGTTTGTTTTGTGGTATCCATAGCATGTAAAGGGCCCACTCTTGCTGGATGTCACAAGGATCTCAGGAAACTGAGCCTGGGATTGTACAGAGTTTGTGCACACTGCCTTGGGGTCGCTGGAGAAATTCGGGTCTTCCCCAGTTACGATGAAACAATCATAGGGCTTTGATGAGTCACACTGGAGTGTCACATTCCCACCTGCCATCAACACAGGGCTGGGCAAGACTGACAGACTAAGTTTACCATGGTAGACACCTAGGAAATAGAGGATTTAGCCTGTTAAATGATACTTTGTCTCCATCAACTGGGCTCTGGGTGAAAACATTTAGGAGTTGTATTTCCTGAGGGAAAATGAAGAGTGCACTATTTACTCATGCTAACAAATAAATATGTGAGAAATCAGGATTGTTACTCAAGCAGGGTGTCTGCCCAATGAAGACAATTAATATCTGTTTCCCACCAAGAAGTGAATGGTTTTAATAACCAGGTGACCTTTCTATCTGTAGAGCCAGTTCTCACCTAAATCCCTCAGGGTATTTATTGCAGACTCTGCCTGCCTAGACTTTCATTGTTTGCTTTCAGTTAAGAAAGCCAATCCTGAGGAGAAATGTCACCTGTTTTTTATATACTGCAGACACCTTTACAATCTCTCTCTCAAAGACCACAACAGACCAAAGACCCGAAAGATATGGATCTCATCTTGATGGTCACATGTATTTGAGTTACATTTTTATGTACGTATGCCTAATTTTCTCACAGGATTTTCCATTCCTCCAGGAATCTTTTCCCCCAAAAGTGTATATAGTGTTTAAATATACTTACTATAAAACACTTCCTGTCAGACTTATAAAATATGAACAAGTGACTGCTATGCCAGCCTGAACTGAGTTTTCCTTATCACTTCCTGTGGGTCATTTCCCTGCCATCAGCAGAGTGTTAAGTGCTCTACAAAAGATAAAGGTGAAGGTTGAGACCTTTAGTGTCCACTCACCTATCACTACCAACTGCAGGGAATCACTGCGCTGAGTCCACCCTCCAGAATTATAACAGTAACAGCGATATTGCCCTGCACGATCCTCGTTCACGGAGGGTATGACAAACTTGGCCTTGTGATATGGCACAGGTACAGTTAATCCGTCCCAGGGTCCTGTAGATCCTTCTTTATATAGGAAGTATATTTGGGTTTGCCTGGTTCCCTCACAGTAGATTGTCACAGGCGATCACAGAGCCTGGCTCGGCCCAGATGTTGGGTTTCTGGAGGGTCCCTGCAAAGAAGTGTGTGAGAGGGATATGGGGTTTTAAATAATTGTACAGCAAATGTAAGAGTTGTAGTTGACTCTGGAATAAGAGAAGGACACATGGAGCCATCTAAACTAGAGGAAATGAGATGCATCTCTTAGGATACTTGCACATGCAAATGACACTTTAGGTGATAGGCAAAGACAGAAGGACACTTAAAGACAATATTTCCATGGACTCTTGAGTTCCACTGTTGTTCTGCACCCTTGTTTCTGAACCTCAGATGCTGTTGTGCCCCACACTCTGTGATAGTGGACTCGGGGATTGTGAGTTCATTAACTCACCACATATCAGGTCCTTCCCTGCAAGTAAGTCATCATCATTCAAAGGAAACTCTAGGCTCTCCTTACCTGAGACCAGAAGTTCTAGATGGTCGCTGGGTGCTGACCACATCTGGGGGTTGTACACATAATAGCCATAGCATGTGAATCTCCATCTCTGGTTGGGGGTCACAGGACCCACTCTGAATAGGGCCTGGAATACACCAGTGTTTGCATTCCATGAGGCCCAAAGCCAGGGGGACTTTTGTCCTTCCTTCATTAAAATGAACTTGTTATATCTCTCTTGTGAGGAACACTGAAGTGTGACATCACCTCCTGAGGCCACCACAGGGCTGGGCTGGGCTGACAAGGAGACTTTGCTCTGGTAGACTCCTAGATGAGAAGAGAAAGTATGTTGAGTGTACCCATTCTGGTATGCATTTGTCCCTCTGTTGGAGTTTGAGAAATGGAACCCAAAGTAAACATATTCCTATGTTCAAGGCAGGTCCAGGGTTAGGGGATGAGTCCTCTCACCTGTCACCACCAGCTCCAGGGCATCACTGCCTTCTGACCAACCGGCAGAGTTGTAACAGTAACAGCGATATTGGCCTGCATGATTCTTCTCCACTGATGTGATGGAGAACTGGGCATTGTTAAGAGTCCCACGAGGAGATTGTTGGTCCAAGGGAGCTGGGGATCCTTCTTTATGCAGGAAGCATATTTGGGTTTGCATAGCACCCTTGCACCAGATAATCACAGCATTGCCTCTGCTGACCACAGAGCCTGGATCAGCCCTCAGGATGGGCTTCGGAAGTTTTCCTGCAAATAATTAAGAGAGAAGGACGTGGAAGTTTTGAATAGTGACAGTGAACGTCTACCTGCAGCTAAACTTAAACTTTACTCCTGAAATGCAAAACAGAAAAGTCAGTAACGCTATGGGAAGACCTACCACTCTCCAGACCCTCCTTACTTTCATTCTTATCATCCCCTGCCCTTGGTTCTTGTTTTGTGGCACCCACAGTACACACCCTGTGCCAATGGGTTCTGGACCCCCGACTCCTATACCTATCACACCTCAGTGCCTCCCTGATGAATCTGTCAGGTATTACATCAATCCAGAAAGAGTCTGTGTCTTATTCACCTGATACTAGGAGCTCCAATGGGTCACTCCCTTCTGACCACATGTGAGCATTGCTCTTGTAATAGCCATAGCATCGGAAGCTCTGTCTTTGACTGGACCTAATGGGACCCACTTGGAACCTGACTGGTAACTGCCCAGTATACAAATATTGTAAGTCCACAGAGAAATTCCACCTTGTAAATTATATGTGATCTGTTCTGCAACACCAGAAGGACACATGAAGACCCCATACTTCCCCTGACCTTTTGGCTTTCATTGCCATTGTGCATGGCAGTTTTTGCACCACATTCCAAATGCTTACCACATTTGGTGACATTGGAATCAGGAGCAAAATGAGTTTATTAACCCACCATCTGTCAGGTCCTTCCCTGTGATCCAGTGTCAGGTCAATTATCATTCATAGGAAAGTCTAGAGCTTCCTTACCTGAGATCACCAATTCTTGGTGGTTACTGGGTACTGACCACAGCTGGGAGCTATTCTGGTAATAGCCATAGCATGTGAATCTCCATCTCTGGTTTGGGGTCACAGGACCCACTTGGAACCAGGCCTGGAACAGACCAGCGTTTGTCTTCTGTGAAGTCATGGGATTTGAGAATTTCTCAACTTCCTTCATTAGAATGAAACTGTTATATTTTTCTTGTGAGGAGCACTGAAGAGTTACAGAACCTCCTGAGGCCACCACAGAGCTGGGCTTTGATGAAAGTGTGAGTTTGCTGGTGTAGACTCCTAGGAGAGAAGAGGAATCCTGTTCAGTTGACTTTTCTGGCTCCTATTGATCCCTCTTTTCAGGGATATGAGAAAGTCAATACATTCCTTCCCACAAAACAGCTCCTGTGGTGGGAGAATGGTCCTCTCACCTGTCACCACCAGCTCCAGGGTGTCACTGTTTTTGGATATGCCAGCAGGGCTTTTATAGTTACACCAATATTGGCCAGCATTGTGACTTTCAATGGATGAGATAAAGAACTCCTTTTCCTCGGTGTCTTCATAAATTTTTAGAATCTTGGAACGTGGGTTCCCTTCTTTAAAGAGATAGAATTTCTGGGCATCTGAGGGGCCTTCACAAATTATAGTTACCTCCTCCCCAATGGCTACCACATTGTTTGGCTGTGCTCTGATCATGGGTTTATAGAAGTCTCCTGGAAGCAAAGAAAATAAACAAAACAGCTGTTGGTCCATGAGTACCTCTCACAGAGATCCAAGGCCTCAACCACAGGACCTTCCAGGGATCACCAGCAGGAGCCCACACCAGCTGTTCTCCATCTCTTCCCTTCAGAGGTGACCCACTGAAGATTTATAAAGGAAGACAGTTGGAAAGGCACTCACCTGCCAGCACCATGTTCCTGGGGAGCAGACTCAGTCCTGCAAGAGAGTTACATGTGAGTGCATGCACTTCAAGCCTGAGCAGGACCTCTACTTCTAGATCCCTTCTGAGCTGCTGAGATACCCTGATGGCCAATGCACAGCTGTGAGGTGACCTCATTCTTAAAGTAGAATTCTCTCTCCCAAACTCAGTTTCTCACCAAGACCAAGCAGTACTGTGAAGGTGTGGATCATGGCATCTTCCACTTGCCAAAACTTTGTAGATGGTTGGTTCCCTTGCCAAATGAGCCGACACAACGTATATGGCCTTGCAGTCTGGCGTCTCCTTCTTGTGATGTGTATGATAAAGTCAGGTCTTGCCAAAAGGACCTGTTCTTTCTATGCAAGTGGCTTTTGTTTGCCAGTGCTGTGAAGGGTGGGGTTGTAAAACATGTGATATCTATTTCCGTGAGGTTCTTTGGTTTTGGTTTCTGACACAAAGCCCTTAAAACACAGGCAGTTCTGAGTCTCCTCCCCTTTCTCAGTCAGCTGGTTGTGTGCATGGATTACAAGCCCATATCTGATTGTGGTCTCTTCTTGCAGAACATTTCCCTAATCCTCATCTACATGTCAACAGATGGCCCTCTACAACACAGACTAAGAAGTGAGAATAATCCTGCTGCCCGCGTGAGCCAATGCCTACAGCTTAGGCGACCTCAGGGATAATTTTTTCTCTCAGAGCTTCTCCTTGGTTCATGACGACTATTTCTGTCAGACCACACCCATATTGCTATAGGTAACTTATGTTGGCAAGCATAACACCCTGACCTGTGTATGCTTTGAGTTTTGTGTGAAATTTTCTTGGGGACAGATGAGCAATGAATGGCTGGTTTCCCCAGAAGGCACAAAAATGACAGAGACAAAGACAAGATTCTTCCCAAATCAACCTGTCCAACCAATGATTTCTATAGGTGTTACAGAGAGAGGTATGAGCAACCTTTTTATATTTGGTTTTTTTTTATACAGTGTCTCAGTGTTTATCACTTAGTGTTTTTGAACTCACTCTGTGGAAAAGGCTGACTGTGAACTCACGGAGATCTGAAGGAAGAATTGCCACGAGCTACAGCCTGTTGGACACTGGAGTGATAACGTTTAGCCTTTATGTGCCTTTTTTGATTGGTTCCTCATCCTCTCTGTACATCTGTTTTAAGTCTTATCTGAGAGGTTTCCTAGGGGATCAAATCCTATGCAAACTTAGTAACAACAATCCAAAAAACCCTCAGGCATTGGTACTAAGAATTTGCATTGTCATTATCCCTCTAGGAGGCTTCAGTCATAGACTTTGGTATATGGAATTGACTTGTTAAGGTTTGATTTGTAAAGTAATTAAGGGATCCTTTGCTCAGCAATGGTGGTTCAGTCTATAGTGGCCAATTCGCCCTGCATCTGGCTAAAGCTAAAATTTCATCCATTGGGTGCAGCTGTACTTCTTTCCAGGGACCCATGTGAACCTACAGGTATTTCTGACAACAAAAATATCAATCCATAGCTGTATTTTTCTTTCTATAAGTATCAGTAAACTTTGTTTGTAAGACTTATTAGCTGACCCATTGTCATCATAAAGAAATGTGGCTAATTTAGCTGACAATTTTGGAAGATATAAGCACAACATCAGGTAATTCCCCCTACTCAGTCTCTCATGAGGATGTTGTATGCTGTGCCACAGAATGCTAGAGGAACTGAAAAAAAATGCCTAGTGACAGAAAGAAAAGGCAAAGCCCTTTGTGGCTGATGTAGCCATGAATTTATGGGGAAGAGATTTGTTACAACAGGGAGCTAAATTAACATTCCTACAATTTCAAAAACAGTAGTAAATTAATGTATAAAATGGGATATATTCATAGAAAGAGCATTGGGAAGATTTTAATGGAAGACCACGGGCTATGCAGGTTGTACAAAAGCAAGATAGAACTACAATTGGCTTTCCAAATTTTGAGTAGTCGCCACTGCTAGTAGCCTAACTGCTCTCACTTAAAAAGGCTAAGTAAGAAGCCTATATGGTTAGAGCAGAGGCCCTTAACTGAAGAAAAAGAGGCACTTGAAAATCTAGTAAGAGTACAGTTAAGTGCTAAGCATATAGAGAAAACTACTAGTCCTTTTCATTTTCTTGAGTTTGGAATAGAAAAGAAATCAGGAAAATGGAGAATGTTGACTGACATAAGTGTGATAAATAACATAGTCCAACCTATGGGATCTTTGCAATTCCATTATTTTCTTTATTGCTTAAAGACTGACCTATTATAGTTATTGACGTACAAGTTTGCTTCTTTACTATTCCTTTGCAAGAATAGTAGAGAGAAAAATTTACCTTCACACTTCCTATTATGCAATGCTCAACCAGTAAAGGGATTTCATTGGAATGTATAGCATTGTTAAATAGCCCAATGTTATGTCAATATTTTCTAAAAAAATACTGAAAGTGGTACAAAAATGATTTCTTCAATCTATTATTTATCCATTATATGGATGGTACTTTATTGTCAGATTCTGAAAGAGATACCTTAGGGGAAAAATGTTAAATGTGGTAAAGTAAATTTTACCCTCATCGGGATGACAAATTTATTCTGAAATAAAATCACAAAGAAGGGCTTCTCTTAGCTATTTAGGTTATAAACAGAATAAACAGGGAATCAGCTGCAAAAGGTACACAATAGGACAGAACAGTTTCACACTCCTAATGATTGTAAAAAAATTATTGGGTAATTTTAGTTGGCTGAGTCATACTATTGATTTGTGTTCTCAAGAATTAAGTACTTTTTTCAAATTTTGAAAAATGTCTCAGATTTGTACAGTCCAAGACTATAACATCTTATAGGAAATAAAGTGAAGTATAACAAAAGGTACAAAATACCTATGTGGATTGACTAGCTCTCACAAACAGGTATATTTTGGCAATTTTAGTTTCCACACATTGCCCGACTGAACTAATTATGTAATGGGAAGATAATATTTTAGGATGGATAACTGTAGCTCATAATATTCAAAAATTAAATACCTGTATAGAATAAAATCTCTGAATTATTCAAAAAGGGGAGAATAAGACTTCATCTATTTCAGGAATGGATCCAGGTGAGACTGTAACACCTGTAATGCTAAAATTGGGCAGGTGTCAGCACTTAATAATGATTGGCAGAGATTTTGTAGTAATCTATTAGGGAACATTAACAATTATCCAAAAAGTAGTTACTACAAGTTATAAAACCAACTTAATGGATTGTTCCCTGCAGAGAAAAGAGAGCACCAATTCTTGGGACTCTTATATTCTACACTGATGCAAATAAATTAGCAATGGCTAATGGAGGGACCATCAGTAAGATGTCTCAAAGCCCATGTGATTCAGTTCAAAACTCAGAGTTTTATGATATTCTGATTTTTTTAGACTTTAATGAATCTCTTAATATAATTACTGGTTCTCAAAGGTTGTATTGCATGTAGAAACTGGTAAACTTATTTCTGGTAATTCAGAATTAACTTTATCATTTGTGAAACTACAGCTGGCAATCCAAGAAAGGTATTGACCTGTTTGCATTACCCTTATCTTATCTCATAGTCAGTTGACCAGACTGTTAGCAAAAGGAAATGAGGAAACCATTGACAGGAAATGGGGTGGTATCTTCCAAATTTCATAAGAAACTCCGTGTAAATCATATATGCTTGAAGAAGAAATTTCTCATTACTTGTTAATAGGCTAAGGGAAATGTAAAAAAACTGTCCTACTTGATTTTTATAATCATGTTACTTCACCTGCAAGAACTAATCCTAAAGGTACACAAAGGAATGAAATTTTGGAATTGAGGATACTTCATTTAGTAGAAATTGGAAAATTTAAATATGTTCAATATATATATTGGGTTTCAATGGGCATCTGCCATATGTGGTAATATATTATAAATGATTTATTAAGGCTTGTCTGAATTTTCAGAAAACAAATTCAGCTATCGAGATAAGGAGGTGGTGGTACACACCTTTAAGCCCACCAAATGAAAGGTAGAGGTAGACAGACATCTGTTAGTTTATGGACACACGGAACTACTCAAAATTGATGCAGATTTAAAGAGAAACCGCTCGCACAAAGATGACCTCAGCAACTGGGATCACATGCCTTTAATCCAAGCCATAGAGAGGAGCCCAGTGTCTCAATCTGCATTCTGAGGTACTCTGTAGATTCTCTCCAGCCAGGTTGCAGAATTGCAGGATCTGAGGCTTAGTGAAGAGCTTGTGGACCAGCCCTTTCAGCCTAAGCTACAGGTAAGAGCTATTGGCCAGCTGCTTTGCATTTTTGATCTTCAGCCGGAATCTTGAACCCCAATATCAGAATCTGCGTCTCTTATTTTTCATGCTACAGCCTTAAGTTTTGAAAATGCTGATTCTATAATTATACATTTATTAGAAACATTGGCTACAATGGACCTACTGATACATATTAAAACTGGTAACACCCCAGCTTAAGTTTCCATTGAGATGAAATACTTTTTGTGCATTATAGCATAAAACACATAACAGAGATGCCATATATTTCTACAGGACAAGAAACTGTTGAAAGATCCAATGGCATTCTCAAGGAGATGCTCACTTAACAAAAGGAAAGATAGACTGCATAATGCCTTATTGATCTTAAAGTTTCTCAATGTTAATGAAACAGAGACAAAAGCTGCTGAAAGACATTGGACCAGGGGAAAACTGCACATTTAATCGACCTGTGTACTACAAGGATGCCATAACTTCTTCAGGGAGAATGGGGGAGGTGTTACATTGGAGTTGCGGTTATGCTTATGTTTCCACAGGAGAAAAAATTGTGGTTGCTATCAAAATAGATAAAAATCCAGCGTGACCAAGAGACATCTCCCAGATGCTACAGCTGCGGAAATGTCTCTGTGAAAGACCAGACAAAGAGACCTTTGAAACAAACAACAAATCCTCCCATCTGGTGACAACTTACAAACTTTTGTGACAAAGGGGAAATAATAAATAACCTTTGCTCTATGTTAATATCCACTTATGAGTGAGTACCTGCCATGTTTGTCTTTCTGGGTCTTGGCTACCTCACTCAGGAAGGCATATTCTAGTTCTACCCACTTCTTGAAAATTTCAAGATGTTATTGTTTTAACTGCTGAGTAGCACTCCATTGTGTAAATGTACCACATTTTCTTTATCTGTTCTTTGGTTGAGGTGAATCTAGGTTGCTTCCAGATTATTCTGGCTATTACAAATAATGCTGCTTTAGACACAAATGAACAGATGTCCTTGTGGCATGAGTGTGCAGCCTTTGGTTATATGCCTAAGAGTAGAATTTCTGGGTCTTGAGGTCGATTGATTCCCATTTTCCTGAGAAGCCACCATGCTGATTGCCAAAGCAGCTGTACAGCTATACAAATTTTGCATATCCACCAACAATGAAGAAGTGTTTACCTTTCTCCATATCCTCTCCAGCACAAACTGTCATTGGTGTTTTTGATTTTAGCCATTTTAACCTGTAGGATGGGATCTCAGAGTTGTCTTGATTTGCATTTCCCTGATCGTAAGGATATTGAGCAGTTCCTTAAGTGATTTAGGCCATTTGAGATTTCTTTGTTGAGAATTCTCTATTTAGATCTATAGCCCATTTTTAATTGAATTATTTGCTGTTGAAGTGATTAGCTTCTTGATTTATTTCTATATTTTGGAGATCTGCCATCTGACACATGTAGGGTTGTTGAATATCTTTTCCCAATCTGTAAGCTGTCATTTTATCTTGTTGACTGTGTCCTTAGCCTTACAGAATCGGCTTAGTTTCAGGAAGTCCAATTTACTAATCACCAATCTCAGTGTCTGTGATACTTGTCATATGTTTAGGAAATAGTCTCTTGTGCCAATGTTTTCAAGGGTACTTCCCATTTTGCATTCCAATAGGGTCAGAGTGGATGGATTTATGTTGATGTCTTTGATCCATAAATGGATATTAGACATAGAGCAAAGGATTACCACCCTACAATCCACAACCCCAGAGAAACTAGCAAACAAGGAGGTCCCTAAGAGAGACATTTGTGGACACCCCGAGAAGGGGAAAGAAAAAGATCTCCTAAGCAAATTGGGAGCATGGGGTGGAGGGAGAGGGATGTAGGAGAAAGAGTAGAGGAGAATGGGAGTCAGGAAGAGAGGGATCAGGAAGGTCAAGTTGAGGCAAGAATAGAGGAGAGCGAGAGAAGAGACACCTTAATAGAGGGAGCCATTATGGGCATAACATGTAACTTGGCACTAGGGAAATCTCCAGGGTTGCACAAGGATGACCCAAACTAAGAAACTACGCAAAATTGGAGAGTCTACTTGGAATGCCCTTCCCCCACAATGAGATTAATGAGTACCTTAAATGCTATCATAGAGCCTTCATCCTGTAGCTGATGAAAACAGAAGCAGAGATTCACAGCTGAGCATGAATGGAACTCTGGAATCCAGCTGTAGAGAGTGAGGGGTGATGAGCAAAGGGGTCAAGACCAGACAGGGGAAACTCAAAGAAACACTTGATCTCAGCCATTAGGAGATCATTGATGGCAGAGTGACACCTGGGGATCCTGAGTAAGACCAAATCAGGCACCCTCATGTTGGGGTCTATTGATGGATTTGGGCAATATATGGGGCTGCTGGCAGTAGAACCAAAATTTATCTGTAGTGTATGATTGGTCTTTGGTAGCCCATTTCCTATGAAGTGATACTTCCTCAGCCTATATGCATGGGGGAGGGCCTTGGTTCTTCCCCAAATGATGTGACAGAATTTCAGTGATCACCCATGGGTGGCCGCAATCTCCCTTAGGAGTGGATGCGGCGTGGGATAGGCAGATGTTGGGGGGATGGCAGGATGGGAGGGAGAGGGAACTGGGATTGGTATGTAAAATGAGACTGTTTTAATTTAAATAAAAATGAATACAAACATAAAAGGGGAGATAATGATAATTCACATGTCTCACAAATCTCTAAGTGCTACAAATTTATTTTTTGCCATGCTTTCAGGTGTGACTGTGGGAGTAAAGGGGCTGGACCAAAATTATTGGGCCTTCATCCTTAACTATCCAATTAAATTAGAAATAAGGTGGGGAGATATAAATATAAAATTAATCTTCTTGGTCACCAGATCAATAGACAACAGAGGTCTTTCCCAGCCAGTAGAAAAGGGTAGAGTGATTAACACTTACATTGTGGGAGTCCAAGGAATTCCTATTTGTATGGGAAATGGAGTTCTGTGTCTAGAAATAACCTTTCAAGTATGGCTATCCATGATCAATACTACCCAAAATTATCTTATTAAGTTTTATATGCTTCATGCACCTGGATTAAAAGGACGGGGGATTAGAGATACCAGTGCCATAAATCTAATGTTCTGTTAGATCAAAGTTACCAGGAAGGGATCTGATTTCATGCAATGGCAACAATGTAAGAGTGAGAATCCTCAGATGCAAATTTATATCTTCAAGGAGACATCACAGATTTGAGTGCTTATGGCTTCCCTCAAGGGAAATATTCTCACTGAGAATTAAGATAGAAGCGTTGTAATTTGAATGGAACTTAGACATTAGTGCTACTATTAATGAACTTATCCAATTGAATGGAGTTGGCATGTCAAGTAACCCCCTGAAATTTGGCAATTCAACTCCAATAACTTGTAGAAATCAGCAGGTACCTTCCACCCTCTTAAAATGTTGGACGGGAAGTTAAGCATTAATGATGATTAATATAATTGTCTGTTAGACTAAATCAAAGCCGTCCTTTTATGGCATGTGTACCATTAACCCACTTGTTACTAAAGGGACCTGTGCAATGCCACCTTAATAATTATTGGATGACTTGAGATCACTTTACCCTTCATACCTGTGTTAATTCTAATACATCTTTAAACATAACATCTGAAAGTTTTATATTCTTACATCAAGGCCAGCAATCTGGATACTAGCAAGATTGTCACAGCCATGGCAAGACTCTTCTGTGATGATACTGGAACAGAATCTCACTGCAAGAATATTAAAAAGAACATGTTAGATAGTAGGACTGAGTATTGCGTTTATTATGGGAATGATTGTATTGATAACTATGGCAGCAACAGCTGGATGGCACTTATTAAATTAATATCAATTGCTGTACTAGTTGGAGACTGCCATAAACATGCTAACAAAAGTTTGGACTAAGCAAAATAGCATAAATAGTGAACTAGTGAATTTGCTGATTGAAGGCAAACTTTTATGCTATAAGGAGATCGGTCAGTAATACTGAAGGAGCAGATAAAACAAAAATGTGATTGGAATACTTAACTTTACTGTTTCATACATTTAAAGTTTAATGAAAATATGTATGATTGGGGAAATGTTAGGGGCATTTGATGGCTCACCCTAGTTCTCAAATTATTTATGATTGACAACAAGAAATTAAGGAAACTTTTACAAAAACAGTTGTTTAATATGTGACAGGCACGGATGATATGGAAAGCCTTGCAGATACTTGTAGCCTCAGTAACACCTGTGAAACCCTTTAATAGATTTTTTTGGCATGTGCTACTATTTCAGTAGACAAAGTAACCTTATCAGCTTTAAAATAATGTGTTTCAACATACTTAAATAATTTACTAAACAGAAAGATAGAGAAAAGGCTGTATTTGCAGTAAAGCTACATAATCTACAAAATAACTAATTGTTGTACATAGAAAGAGGGAAATGAAGAAGACTCCCCACAAGCTTTAGCTGGTTTGACAATGGAGTGTTTGTACCTAGTCTTGATCTGCCTTTTGTGATTGTTAAATCGATGTACCTTCTGTTTGAAGACTTATCTAAGAGATTTCCCAGGGGATCAAAGCCTATGTAAACCTAGTAGGAACAAACCAGAAAACTGTGATAATTTACATTTGGCATTATCACTCTGGGGAGCTTAGGTCAAAGAAATTGGTATATGGAATTGACTTGCTGAAGTGTGATTTGTTAAACAATAAAAGGATCATTTGATCAGTGAGGGGGTCAGTTCATAGAGGCGAATGCACCCTGCATCTGGAAAAGTCTCAAAGTTCATCCGTGAGGTGACTCTGGTCTTCTTTCCAAGGACCTGCATGAACCTACTCCCACACCAAATATACAGCAGAGAACAAGCAACATAAATATTCTTCTCAATTGGTGGGATGTTAGAGTGCCTCATTATGCCTTCTAAGGGGGCAACATGCCAATGTTTATATCACTGCAAAAGGGGTTTTCTCTGCGACTTTTAACTGTATACAGTTACACTGGGTGCTGAGTGGTCAAGGGCCTCCAAACCTTGATGGCAGCATTCTTATACAATCCACCTGCGTGCAATCACTGCTATTGAGACTTCAAAAGGAACACGTCATGCTCTGCCTGGAAAGCAGTGATCTAAAGGTAGATGCAGATTGTTGATGCTGGACAGACTTAGATCAGAGTAGACACACTGATGACAAGATCCTTCAGCTGACCTGGATGGACACAGAGGATTTCTCTCAGTGTTTTCACAAAATCAAAAGGTTTTATAGATCGATACTGAATTTGTTAAGAAAGAAGAAAAGAAAAATTGTATGCAAACTTTAAAACAATCAAAATTGTCTCAGAAGAAGGAATATCTCTTGATCGTAATTCCCAGATTACATAGATAGGGAAATTGAGTTTTCAATTTTGATGTGAATGTAGGTGTAAATAAAATGTCTGGAGATTCTGGCCTATACAGAAAACCAACAGAGACATTCAGCCACATTGAATGCAGAAATGCTATAGTGTTAGAATGGCAATTTCTTGAGTAAATGAAATTTACTCAAGATTTACTATAACAACTACCTTCTCTAGTGTTCAACTGCGTAATATAGTTCCCTTAGGTAGGTTTGTAACGTGTGTGTGTGTGTGTGTGTGTGTGTGTGTGTGTGTGTGTGTGTCTGTGTGTGTGTACATATATTTTCATTCTATCTGTTCTGTTCCTCTGTGTTGTGTGTTCTGTTCCTCTAGAGAATCAGGTTAAATGCAACATGAAATTGGAAACCCACCCCCTGAAGGAATGGTGGAATAGTAGGAGAGTGTGGAGAAAAAAGAGTGAATGTAAATCTGGTGAACACAAGATTTCCACCTGGCCATATAACTATACACCTTTTGGGCTGACTCTGGGTCTGTGTCATGCCTTTGAAGTACTTTCCTCCCATGAGGTTGTATAGCTCAGCCTTAGGGTGAGGAGGTGTGTTGTTCTGCTGCTGTTTGCTGGACCATGACTGGCTGTTGTACATGGAAAGACTGTACTTTCCTGGGGAAATAACAAATGTAGTGGAAGGGGGTGTGAGTCTGAGGAAGGTCTCGGGGGATTCAGGGCGCCTGTGATTGGGCTGTAAGGAAATTAAATATTTATTGGTTAAAAAAAATAAAAGAAAACTCTTAAACCAATATTTTTGCTTTATAAGGAATCATATCAATATGAACTTTGAAAAAATAACATATAGAAAACAAAAGCATTCTTGTCTTTCTTTAATTAACAGCATGTACAACACATATTAATAAAGGAGGGTACAGTATTCATAAAAGTTCCCAAACTATGCATGCTTACATGAAAAATTCACATAAAATGAGCCCATCAGTGATCAAGTTGTATAATTTTATTGACACAAGACTTTAGGGCTGGTCTCTAAGTACCCAGGTCCCTGTTGTCTCTGACTCAGCCCTTCCCAACCCATGACTGTTTCAAACTCTCTCCCTTCCCAAAATTGCCACCCTTTCCTCCCGGGTCCCCTTTTAATGGAATTCCTGGGTGGGGTCTATGCTGAGTGTTTAGAAAGCTGACATGTAGTGGTATCTCCTAACATGTGATCAAGATGTCTACCTGATGACGGAGCACAGAGAACTCAGAGAAGTACCTCCATGTGCCTTGACATCTGTACCAGCTACCAAGGAGAACTTCTTGGATGGCCACTGGAAAGGTTGGATCAAGAGATCCCAGCATGGAGCTTTTTGTCTCAAGGGTGGTTCAGTGTTTTCTTCTAGGTTGTGCAGAGTGAATATCCCATGGCTGACATCAAGGAAACAATGGGGACATGAAAGAGCCATTGTGAGTCACTGGTGATGGCTTCTTGGAAAGTCCTATTAGGAAGATGGCCTCAAAACCTGGAATCATTCTCCAGTTCTCTTAATCAGGTCCTTATACTTCACACCACATGATTTGCCTCATGAGACCCTAGCTCCATGGAATCACCTTCTGTCTGTGGCCCTCTTATGTCAAGGCTCACAGCAAGACACCCAGATCTCAGAATAATCGAGTCCAGGCTGGGTCTCCCTCATCGGAAACTAGTGGATGAGATGGGCATTGCACACACCTGTGGATTGGCCTTATTATGAGTATAACATCTGCATGTTGCAGGGCAGGTCAGAATTGTTGGGCACAGGAAGAATATAGCTTATGTCAAGTGGAGCTCATGTGAGAATTTCCATTCCTCTCTGTTGGCCAGAAATAAGATTTGGAGTCAACATTCTGTGTGTGCTCTTCTGTGTGTGCTGAAACAAAACCGGGGCTCTACTGCCAGGGAAAGAATAAATATGTCAGCAAGAATGAGAGCAATTAAGCAAAAGAGATGCCATTTGTATCTGTGTTATGAAAAACGTACAGAAGGTGGCAGTAGAATGTCAGTCTCTATGAAAATCAGTTAATTATGCTGAAAGTTAGACAAGTGAAAATAAAATGTCTCAAGGAAAGAAAGCAATCACTGAGTCACTGACCAACTCTGTTCTAGGCAAAGGCCAAAGTACATGGTGAATGGGTCTCCAGAGGCACAGTCACTGGCAATTCAGGGAGGGTGATCTTGGTGAGAGGCAAGATGTGTCTGTATTCTGACTGACTGCATTCGCAGGCTCACTAACTGCACAGATGCCCCCCTGATAGCAAAGAGAGAGTAGGAGAGAGAAGTGGCATATGATCCTTGTCATCTCATTCTGTGGGACTCAGAGGAGGGGTAGGAAGGATGGTGATGAAAACTAAAGAGTCAGGGTCTGCAGGATTCCCATCAGTCATCAAAGCCAGTGTGGGAGAATATGAGGAAATTCAGGGAAGGATGGATGTGACATTTATAGTAGAAACATGGTGTATTTGGACTTAAATTGCTGCACCCACTGGAAGAAGAGATGGGAAGAAGAAAGAATAAGAACACAGTCAACATCAGAAAGACCAATATGACACCACCAGAATCTAGGGACTCCACACTAGCAAGATCTGAAAAGCCCAACACAGAGGAAGAAGAAGAGATGGACTTCAAAACTTATCTTAGGAAGATTATAGAGACCTTTAAAGAGGAAACAAGAAAATCCCTTAAAGAAATACAAGAAAAAACAAGCAAAAATTACATGAATTGGAGGAAAATACAAACCAAAAAACTCAAGAAAAAACAAATCTCTTAAAGAATCTAAAGAAAGCCCTGCCCCCAATTTAATGGAGATTGAGGAGGTATAGAAGGCAGGGATAGATTGGCAGGGGGCAACCAGAGGAGGAAAGGGTAACTGAATTCTTATATAAAATAACAGATAAAATATTATTTAAAGGAAATCAAATAATCAAAGAAACATTTAAAAGACTCAGTAGAAATGAAAGCAAACTGATTCTTTGGGGGTGCAGGTTTAAAAAGCAAAAAGGAAGCTTTGAAGCCTAGCACAGGGACAGACTTACGTGGGGTTATTTACACAGCAGGGTAGAGTATTAGATGTTCTGAGAAGTGAAACTCCACCTGGGGCCCCATTTCTCAGTGTTTATGTTGCAATGAATATATTCTGGGATGCCATCTTGATATTGGTTGGAAGTCCTTAAGATAAGTGATGGATGAGCTAGCTGCTCTTGTGAGAAGACCAGTAATAAATAGGAAACAAACATTAAGGATCATATTCAACCATCCATCTTGTCCCTGTTATAATGGCTACCATAAAAAAGCCCACAGTACAAAATACAGGCAAGGATTTGTGGGGAATGAACCCTATGTACTGTAGTGGGAATGAAAATGGATGCACCCATTACAAAAACCCTATGAAGCTTCCTCCGTAGATCCAAAAGTCTGTGACCACATAATCTAGCTATACCATTCTAAGTTGGCATACAGTTGAGATATTCACATAAGTGTATTTCCTTTGGTACTTTTTACAATAGTGAATATATGAAATCAGCCTAAATGATCATCAGAGACAGTCAGTTTGTTATAAAGGATTTTATGCAGCTCTAAGGAATGAAATTATGTTCTTGGGAATAACTGCATTTAACTGGAGATAATCACTTTCCTGTGTTATCACATTGATACTGTCATGTTGGCTGTGAAGGAATTGTAGTCAGTAGCCAGAAAATGGAACAGTTCAACCTTTTAAGAAATTGTTTTCTTCCCACAGAAACAGCTGACCTGAACAGGGGGACCTCACAGACCCCAGACTAATAGCTGGGAAACCAGCATAGGACCAACCCAGAAACCCTGAACGTGGATGTCAATTTGGAAGTCTGGCAATCTATGGGCCCTCTAGCAGTGTATCAGTATTTATCCCTAGTACATGAATGGATTTTGGGAGCCCATTCCACATAGAAGGATACTCTCTCAGTCCAGACACACGGGGGAGGGTTTAGGCCCTGCTCCAAATGATGTGACAGACTTTGAAGATTCCCCCATGGAAGGTCTCACCGTCTCTGAGGAGCAGGAAGGGGATGGGATAGGGTGTCAGTGGGGGCATGGGAAGAGGGGAGGGAGAAGGAACTGGGATTGACATGTAAAACAGGTTTGATTCTAATTTAAATAAAAAAATACATACACAAAAAATTGGTTTTCTTTAAATATTTTAATTAACTTTTCCTACAATAAATATATTTTGAAGGTGTACCTTTCCATCCACCAATGCTTCTACCTCTTGCTCACCTCCTTCTTACCCATACAATTTCCTGTGTATTCTCTTTCTTAAAAAGAGAAAAACAACTAAAAACAAATAATAAGATAAATGAACTTAAACTATGGAAAAATACATGAGAAGGAATGAAAATATATCCTCACAAAAGTGCACACACACACACATACACACACACACACACACACACACACACACACACACACACACACACACACACATAGAAGAGAGCAAGATTAGAGAAAATATACTAGAGGGAAACATTATAGGTTTAAAGAAAAATCAGGCACTTAGGGAAATGTCTGGAGAGCTACAAAGATGACACCAGATAACAATCTAAGCAACAGAAGAGAGGCTACCTTAAATGGCCTCCCCTGATAATGAGATTGATGACTAATTCATATGCCATAGTATAGCCTTCATCCAGCAGCTGGTGGAAGCAGACACCCACAGCTAAACCTTGAACTTAACTGAAATCCAGTTGCAGAAGAAGAGGACTGATGAGCAAAAGGGTCCAGACCAGGCTGGTGAAACCCACAGCAACAGCTGACCTGAACAAGGGAGAGCTCTTGGTCCCCGGACTGATAGCTGGGAAACCAGCATGGGACTGATCCAGACCCCACGAATGTGGGTGTCAGTGAGGAAACCTTGAAAATCTATGGGACCTCCTGTAGTAGATCACTACTTATCCCTAGCATAGGAATGGACTTTGGGAGCCCATCCCACATGGAGGGATACTCAATGAGCCTAGACAAAAGGGGGTTGGCCTAGGCCCTATCCCAAAGAATATGACAGACTTTGAAGACCCCTATGGAAGGCCTCACCCCCCTGGGGAGTAGAAAGGGTGTGGGATAGGTAGGGTCTTAGTTGAGAGGGGCAGGGAAAAAGGGGAGGGAGAGGGACCTGGGATTGACATGTAAAATAATTTTCTTTCTAATAAAAAGAAAAACAAAAGCCTGAACACCACATTGTTCTGGCCAGCTACTCCTAGGCAGTAGACAACTCTGCACTGTACTGCTAAAGCCTCAAGAATCTGAGACTAGAGATATCATTGGCCCATGGGTATAGTTACTACTGTTATTCAGATAAAGCAGATTTTCTCCTTGTGTGGGTCTTGAGACCTTTAACAAACCCCTCTTTTAGCAAATATTTCAAAAATATTTACATCATGATTCATAACAGATGTTGGTGGAGTTTTTCTTTCCCCTCTGGTCCCACAGCCATGTCAGCCCCACATAAACACACAGATGCTATATTAGTTATAAAAGTGTTGGCCAATGACTAGGGCTTCTTATTGGCCAGCTCTCTCTTAATTATTAACCAATTACTACTAATCTATCTATCTATCTACTAATCTATGTATTCATACATGGTATTAACTTGTCAAAGAATGCCTGGCTCATCTTGTCTCTACATGGCATCTCCTTGTGGCTCTGTCTGTCTACCTTTACCAGAATTCTCATCTCATAGTCCCGTCTATCTTCCTGCCTCTATTGGCCATACAGTGCTTTATTCATCAACCAATAAAAGAAATATACATATTTCTCCACTGTCTTTCCCCATAATCTCCTCTTTTCTGTCTAAATAAAAAGAAGGGTTTTAACTTTAACATAGTAAAATTATATATAACAAAACAACTATCAAGCAAGAACTCCTCTTAACAATATTTAGTCCTTAATACAGGGAGCCATTATGCCCTTAATGAGAAATCTGGTGAAATCTAGGGAAATCTCCAGGAATCCACAAAAATGACCCCAACTAAGAATCTAAGCAATAGTGGAGAGACTGCCTTAAATGCCCTTCCCCTATAATGAGATTGATGACTACCTTAAATGCCATCATAGAGCCTTCACCCAGTAGCTGATGGAAGCAGAAATAGAGATCCACAGCTAAACACTGAGCTGATATCCTGGAATCCAGTTGTAGAGAGGGAGGAGTGATGAGCAAAGGGGTCAAGTCCATGCTGGGGAAACCCTCACAAAAAGCTGAGCTGAGCAAGTGTGAGCTCATGGAATCCTCGCCAGTCAGCTAGGGAACCAGTATTGGTCCAAACCAGGCCCCCTGAATGAGGGTGTTAGTAGGGAGACTAGGGCAGTCGATGGGGCCTCTGGCAGTGGAACCAATATTTATCCCTAGTACACAGACTTCAGAAGCCCATTTCCTATGGAGGAATACTCTCCTAGCCTAGATACACAGAGGAGGGCCTAGGCTCTGCCCCAAAATATATGATAGGCTTCGATGATTCACCCATGGGAGGCCTCACATAGCCTGGGGAGTGGATCTACCGTGGCATGGGAGGTTGCTGTGGGGCAGGGTAGGATGAGAGGGAGAGGTAACTAGGACCAATATGGAAAATAAGATTGTTTTTTATTTAAATTGAAAAATTTGAAAATAAAGCAATATGCAGACCTTTAACATTTGGCAAAATTTATAGAAAATATTCTACCATCTATCTTTGTGAGTCTACAGTTTTATAAGTAACTTCTCTTTTTTATTTAAATTCTTTAATTACTACTCATATTTACATATCCATCCCCCCATTCCCTCACCCTCCCATCCTCCCATGTTCCCCACCAACGCCCTGTAACCCATTCCACAACTCCTCCCCAGGGATAGTGAGGCCCTCCATGGGGGACCTTTACAATCTCTCCTATCGTTTGAGGGAGGGCCTAGACCCTCCTTGCTGTATCTGGGATTCTGATTTCCAAAGTGGTTGTACAAGTTTGCACTCCTACCAGCAATGGAAGAGTGTTCCTTTTTCTCCACATCCTCCCCAGCATAGACTGTCATTGGTGTTATTGATTTTAGTCATTCTGAAAGGAATAAGCTGGTATCTCAGAGTTGTTTTGAGCTGCCTTTACCTGATGGCTAAGGATGCTAAGCACTTTCTCAAGTGTCTTTCTGACATTTTAGATTCTTTTGCTGAGGAGAATTTAGTTCTGCACTCCACTTTTTAATTGCATTGTTTGGTGTTTTGGAGGCTAGCTACTTGTGTTCATTGCATATTTTGGTGATCAGCCATCTGTCAGATGTGGGGTTGGTGAATTTATTTTTCCATTCTGCGGTCTGGCATTTTGTCTTGCTAACTGTGTCCTTTTCCTTACAGAAGCTTCTCAGTTTCAGGAGGTCCCATTTATTAATTGCAGATCTCAATGTTTGTGCTACTGGTTTTATGTTCAGAAAGCTGTCTCCAGTACTAATTTGCTTGAGGGTACCACTTACCTTCTGTTGTAGGAGGTTCAGTGTGGCTGAATTTATGTTGAGGTCTTTGATTCATTGGGATTTAAGTTTTGTTCATTGCAATAGATATGGATCTAAAAGCAATGCTTCTACATGTCCAAATCCAGTTATGCCAATACCATTTGTTGAAGATGCTTTCTTTTTTCCATTGTGTAATTTTAGCTTCTTTGTCAAAAATCAGGTGTGATTAGGTGTGTGGGTTAATATCAGGGGTTTCAATTCACTTGCATTGGTCAACATGTCTACTTTTGTGCCAATACCAGGCTGTTTTAAAGACTATGGCTCTATAATAGAGCTTGAAGTCATGGATGGCGATGCCTCTGCAAGTTCCTTTATTGTAAGGTTGTTTTGGCTATCCTGAGTTTTTTGTTTTTTCACATGAAGTTGAGTACTGTTCTTTCAAGGTCTGTGAAGAATTGTGTTGGGATTTTGGTGGGGATTACATTGAAACTGTAGATTGCTTTTCGAAAGATTGCCATTTTTACTATGTTGATCCTACATATCCAAGAGCATGGGAAATCTTTCCATTTTCTGCTATATTCTTTAATTTCTTTCTTTAAAGACTCAAAGTTCTTACTATACAGGTCTTTCACCTGTTTGGTTAGAGTTACCCAAGATATTTTATGTTGTTTGTGGCTATTGTAAAGGGTGATGTTTCTCTGAATTCTTTCTCAGTGCATTTATCATCTGTATATACTAGGACTACTGAATTTTTCGAGTTAATCTTGTATCCTGCCACTTTGCTGAAAGTGTTTATCAGCTGCAGGAGTTCCCTGGTAGAGTTTTTCGGGTCATTTATGTAAACTATCATATCATCTGCAAATAGTGAAAGTTTGACTTCTTCCTTTCCAATTTGTATCCCCTTGATTTCCTTTGGTTGTCTTATTGCTCTAGCTAGAATTTCAAGTACAATATTAAAGAGATATGGAGAGAGTGGACAGCCTTTTCTTGTTCCTGATTTTAGAGGAGTCACTTTGAGTTTCTCTCCATTTAGTTTAATGTTGTCTGTTGGTTTGCTGTATATTGCTTTTATCATGTTTAGGTATGTTCCTGTTATTCCTGATCTCTCCAAGACCTTTATTATGAAGGGATGTTGGATTTTGTCAAAGACTTTTTCAACATCTAGCAAGATGATCATGTGGTTTTTCTTTTTTAGTTTTTGATATGGTGGATTACATTGATGGATTTTCATATGTTAAACCATCCCTGCATTCCTGAGATAAAGCCAACTTGATCATGGTGGATGATTTCTCTGATGTCTTTTTGGATTCAATTTTCCAGTATGTTGTTGGATATTTTTGCATCAATGTTCATGAGAAATATTGGTCTATAATTTGCTTTTTCCATTGTGTCTTTGTGTGGCTTGGGTATCAAGGTAATTGTAGCCTCAAAGAAAGAGATTGTCAATGTCTCTTCTGCTGCTATTGTGTGGAATAAATTGAGGAGTACTGGTATTAGCACTTCTTTGAATTTCTGGTAGAATTCTGCACTTAAACCATCTGGCCCTGGGCTTTTTTTGGTTGGTAGGCTTTTGATGACTGCTTCTATTTCATTAGGGGTTATAGGTCTGTTTAAATTGCTTATCTGTTCTTGATTCAATTTTGGTAAGTGATAACTGTCCAGAAAGTTGTTGATTTCCTTTAGCTTTTCAAATTTTGTGGAGTACAGGTTTTCAAAGTATGATCTGATGATTTTCTGGATTTCCTCAGTGTCCATTGTTATGCCACCTTTTCATTTCTTATTTGGTTAATTAGCATGCTCTCTCTCTGCCTTTTGGTTAGTTTGGGAAAAGGTTTGTCTATCTTGTTGACTTTCTCGAAGAACCAACTCATTCTTTCATTGAGTCTTAGTAATGTTTTCCCAGTTTCTACTTTATTGATTTCAGCCCTCAGTTTGATTATTTCCTGGCATCTGCTCCTCCAAGGATAGTTTGCTTCCTTTTGTTCTAGAGCTTTCAGTTGTGCTGTTAATTCTCTAGTGTGACTATTCTCCAGTTTCTTCATGTGGGCACTTAGTGCTATGAACTTTCCTCTTAGCACTGCTTTCAAAGTGTCCCATAGGTTTGGGTATGTTGTGTCTTCATTCTCATTAAATTCTAAGAAGTCATTAATTTGTTGTTTTTTATTTCTTCCTTGACCCAGGAATGGTACAATTGTAACTTATCTATTTATCACAACTAAGGAAAACCATAAACAAAGTTATCTGTCTTCAACTCTATCAAAGAACTCAGAAAAATAATATATTGACAGATATTTCACTGCCTGGACAGTCACCCAACATTTTTCCGTAAGGTTGGGGCATCCATCTTCAGCCTACAGGCCTAGAGCATCTGGCAGACTTCTCAGTGAAGCAGGAAATTTGAAACTGTCCCACCTGTGTGGGCAGTTTGTCGGTCATTTTTCTCTGTATTCTCAGAATATCTGGCAGATTCTTCCATGAAGTAGAAACCCTGCAGGACTGTCCCATCTTGTTTAGACAAATTCAGCAGTCACTATTCTTTGAGTCCTCCATGTCCAGTTTATACAGCATACAATCAAACAGTCCAGGCAAAAGCAGTTTCTTGCAGAAATGGCTAGCCTTGCCATGCTGAAGGTAAACTCCATAATGGGTATTTTGATGCCGTCTTCCTCTTTGAAGTAATTGGTGTTGCCAAGAGTAGTTGTGTCTCATTGCCATGAAAAACCCCAAACCATTTTAAATGTCATATTGTGTAGGTCTTTTAAAAGTTTGAAGAATATCTACCCATTTGAAATATATCTCTATTTATCTAGAAATCCTAACTAACATAACTATGTTTTTACTATTATAGGTGACTATATATAATCTGTATTTAATTATACAATTCATTTTTAAATGATCTGTATAAACACAATACCTAAGCAAGAGAAATATACATATAATAAAATTGACCTTAAATTTGTATCAATAAGCCAAAATCCATACCAATACAAATAATTCATTTCTATATCGTATTTACTCTTTTTTTTCTTTAGAAAGAGATTGGCTGTGTTAATTAACCATTGTAACCAACCCCATTTAAATGAAAACTAAAATTTATAAGCAATATTTTTCTCTGTATTCTCAGAATATCTGGCAGATTCCAAATTTGGGAATTTGGGTGTCGTTCTCTCCAAACTGCTTCCTGCTGTTTGTGGGTGCTGTTAACACCATGGGAATCCTTAGAAAACCCAGAAACCTAGCCAAATCCTAGCTGAAGTAATCTGAGGCTGCATAGTCTCAGCTGTTTTGGATGTTGGGTCACCTGGGCCACTGCTTCAGGGCATCTTGCTTTATCAAACCTTGTTAGTCTGGAAGGAATCCACAACTTTTCATCTTTGGAAACAAAAAAGTACCTCATTTTCAAAGTAACCTGTCCTTAGACTTCAATTTTGAAGTCAAAACATTTTCAAAATATATAAATTGGCTTAAACCAGTAGAATTTATAATGAAATGTCTTTTAGCAGCTGTTGCTTTCCTCAGCAACCGAACAATTCAAAGACAACACAGTAATATATAGTACCCAGACACTCTGTGTATTTTCCACCATTACTTGGCTTTCTTATTGCTCTATTTCTTTTACTTTTATTTTTTGCTACTTTGAGACATGGTTTCTCTGTGTACTTTTGCCTGTCCTGGAATTCACTCTGTAGACCAGGCTGGCCTTGAAATCACAGAGATCTGATTGTCTCTGCCTCCAGAGTGCTGGGATTAAAGGTGAGTGCCACCATACCCAGCTACTCTATTTCTTCTTAAACCACTTTATCATTTTTCTTTTCTCTTCCAAGTCTACTGTATTTTTAAACACCCTGTAAATCCTTTAGAGGCTTCTCTTCATATGAATCTGCCTTTCCTGTCTTTCTATCTTTTTCTGGCCACAAGTCTTTTATCTGCTAAATAGCATCGCTAAAATTAAAGCAGATGTTTTAGCTGCTGGCTTTCCAACTTGGTAGGGGTACATTTGCTGTCAGCACTGGGAGCTGTGCTAACTTCCTCAACTCTTAAACCTTTTTGGTCTGTATGAATAAAAGCTAAATCTGTCATGTAGCATGCTGTGTGGCTTGGAGATGTGGTCACTGCTGTCACCAGCTGCTCATGTACACCATTTCCCCATTTGGTAGCAGGGCCTTTTAAAAGACTCCTGAAGGTTTTTGTCACCAACCCTGAAGCAGGAAACCTCTCTTAAAGGAACTGCAAGCCTCTGCTTGTCTCTAGAAAACAGAACCTACCTGAGAAAATGCTGTACCAAGAAGCCACGCTTGACTTTGTCCTTTTGTTTTTAGAATCCCTCTTTAGGCTTTTGTCAGGGTTCACATGGAAATTTGTGCTTTAGGTACCATTTTTCTTGTGGGAAAATCATAGTTATGAAGTATCACTAAAAATTAAACTTATGGTTGGGGGTCACAACATGAGCAACAAAGGTTCACAGTGTTAGGAAGGTTGAGAACCACTGCAGTAGAGGAATTAAAGAATAATTAAATATAATGAAATAAATGTAATGATATTGAAATACCCATAGGCCAGTGCATCACTCAGCCATCACCAGAGAAGCTTCGTTTTGCAGTAGATAGGAGGTAACCAAAAGACCCACTACTGGAGAAAACACAGAATGTGAGAGGTTTTGTAGCACGAGGTGTTAAATGCTTTTCCTGCATAATTAGAACACGTAGTTGGATGATTATGGCATGGGAATTGGATCTGGGAAGGCATGAGGGAGAAAGGTAAACATGATAAAGTAAATTTACATAATTCTCAAAGAACTAATAGAAAAGTGAAAAAAATTATTATATAATAATATATATGTACATTACACACCAAAAGGATAACTGGTATAAATCTGTAAGTTTGGTTTAACAAAAAAAATACATAATGTAAAGTAAAGGTCTGAACACAATAATACTTTTTATTGTTTGTACAATTTCATAGATGAGTACTGTATTTACCTAATTTCTACTCCTCCCTCTCCCCTCCAACTCCTCCTGTGCTTCTCCCAGTCCCTTCCAAATGCATGACGTGTTCAATAAATATTATTGTCACATACACACAACCTATTTTCTTGAAAATGTCATAATAAAATTTTTCATTTCATATTTCACATTTATGTTCACTTCTGGGGTGAAGTGTAGGAATAAAGACCATGAAGGTCAGGTATACTGACCTTCATGGCAATTGTCAGTGGGCAGTAATATTGGGTGGCATTGCTGGTGTGTGGTTAATGGATGTTAAAGCTTCTGTGGCTTGAGTGTACTTAGGATTGTGTCTTGAAAGCAGTTCTTGAGTAGATCCATCTTCTCAGCATAAGGACATAAATTTGGTATTTTTACCAACCCTCTGTGCCGCTGAGATCTAAGTGATGATTCCTAGTAGGCAGAGTTTTGACGACATAAATCTAGGGTTAGAATGATTTTTTTTTATCGATGGGGAAGTCTAAGGTCCATCTCCAATGGTGTGTTAGTCCAGCGGAAGCTCTCAATAATTCAGTGTGTGATCAGAGATCCATGATACTACCTCTACTTCTGAAAGTCATTCATTGGCATTAGAAACATTTAGTCAAAAAGACATCTTTGTGTATAAAAAAGCTTATTGCCAAGCCTAATGACCTAGGATTGATTCAGAGCTCTTTCATGATGGAAGAAGAGATTTGATGCCTCTGACTTCCAAAGACATATGATGGCATGTTTATACACATATGCAGACACTCCACTCCCCCTACCCAAAATAATTAAATGTATTTAAAATGATAATAAAGGGAATATATAAAATAATCATAAAACACTTCACATCAGGACTTTGCTTTTAAAAGTAATGATTTCACAGCCATGTTAATTGTGTCCTACCAGTGAGTTTCTTCTAACAGTTGTATATAAGTGGTAATCTTTTCCCTGTTAAGAGAAATCATAAATGAGCATATGGTGAAAACTGAATGTCCAAAGCCTACAAGTTGAATTTCAGAGCATCATTTGAGTTATGCTACATATTTTTCATTCTGGGGGATGTTTATTTCTGCTGACATTTATTGTAATTGTGCCCAGTATTTTGGTCTCAATAGAAAGGAATTGGAAATTCATAATGTATGTAGGAACATAGCAATATAAAAGTAATAGCAAACGTTACAAGAAAGCAAAACAAGGCAGAATATGTACAAAAATGAGGGACCAACCCTGCCTTATCCACAACGTTACCCCATGTCATTAGATGAGGATAAAGAAGGCACTGGCCAGCAAAATTCCATGGAAAAAATGTAAGAGAATAAATTTAATTGGTGGGGAAAGAACCCTCCAACCCAACAGCCAGACCTTTTTCTTGCATTCAGTTCACACTCGTGCATGATATGCTTTGTGACAGCAGTTCTTCAATTTGATCACTGTATTTTCTTACTAAACCAACCTGAATCCTCTTATTTATTGTCCAGTCCTTCACACTGCAAACGATGCAATTCTGTATCCCCGGTTGACATTCCATTTGTGTGCTGAATCTGTCTACAGCTGTGACAGGCTTTGAACACCAGTACTCCAAGGAATACAAGGACAAAGCTGGAGATCCCCATCCTGATGGCATTCTCCACTGTGTGATATGCCTGTGACTCTGAAGCTTGGTTTTGGACAAAGACAGCAGGGAAGAACAAATTTACCTTTGGATGATCAGATATCAAAACCCATGGACTGATTCTATGAGTAAGAATTCTTACCTGTCTTTGGTTTGGACATGTTTTGCGATGCAGTGATGTTCTCAGAAGTTGCTAGGAAGACGAGAACGTATACAGTTGATAACATACTTAAGAGAGTTGAGTGTTTTTGTCTGAGTTAAACATTCACATTCCCTGTGTTTTTCATGTCCTGTAATTGCATATCAGGCTAATCACATAATGTCAAATGATTCAGTATAAGTCATTTCCCTGATTTCCAGGATTCCATCTAGAATTCTTATTGGATTCAACACACAGATCGAACTGTTTTACTTCATACTTTGGCCTAAGAAACTTGAATATGAAGTTTACAATGCCTTCATCCAGCAGCTGGTGGAAATAAAAGCAGACACCCATAACTAATCACCAAGCTGAACTGGAACCCAGATGCAGAGAAGGACCAGTGAAGAGCACAGAGCTCCAGACCAGGTTGGTTAAATACACAGAAACAGCTGACCTGAACATCCGGGAACTCTTGCTCCCCAGTCTGATAGCTGGAATACCAGCATGGGACTGATCCAGACCCCAGGAACATGGGTTTCTCTGAGGAAACCTCAGAAATCTATGGTACCTCCTGTAGAAGCCCAGTATTTATCCCTAGCATAGGTGTGGACTTTGGGAGCCCATTCCATATAGAGGATTACTCCCTGAGCCAAGACACACGGGGGTGGGCCTAGGCCCCATCCCAAAGGATATGAAAGACTCTGATGACACCCTATGGAAAGCCTCACCATCCAGGGGGAGCAGAAAAGATATGTGACAGATAAGGTTTTAGTTGGGGGGTAGGGGAGGACGGGTGGGAGAAGGGAACTGGGATTGTCATGTAAAACAATCCTGTTTCTAATTCAAATAAAAAAGTTGAAAAAAAAAGAACTAAGGATTGGTGAAGAAAATCCCATATCCAGTTCAGAAGCCCTCCTATGCTATTTGCATGGGTAATTCATGAATAAGGAATTGTGTGTGAGGCCCATACTGAGTATCTTTTTTTAGTACCTCTTATGCTCATAGCCAGGCAATGTAAACATGACTCTCACCACTGCCAGGTATTTTACCTGCTGCTCACACAGCAGGGAGGCATATTGATGAGAATTAAACCCAAGTAACCAGATTTTAGCCTTATTCCATATAGTCAACTAAACTACATGAACTTGAAGGAAGGAACCTGTTCCTGCCACATCCCCCTTCTCAATATCATCATCTCAGTTTCAGATGGGGAAAGACAATTGCAGAAGTGGTTTCTAGAAAACTTCTCTGTATGAGAAAGACAGAGAAAGGTCAGAACTAAAGTCAACTTCATAGCTAGTCCTCGGCTCTCCCATCTACGCTTGTAGAAACTGGAAATCACACAGAAGAGGGCCTTGTCCTCTAAGAAAGGACTGCATCCACTTCATATGTTGATTGAGTCCATGGGCCAATCATGCAGCAGAGTTCTAGTTTAGATCTCTATGGTCAGCCTCCATGGGGTGAGAAATGGTTTTCAGAGCATGATTGATGGGAAGATTCCATCTCTCATTTATATGCTTCTCCTCAGATAGATCTCAAATATTACTTTGTCATGATGACTCTATTGCATCTGAGGCTGTGAGACTCATTTGTTCTGTGGGACATGTTGGCATTACTGCATGAATTCCAGATCGTGGTCAACATCCAAGGTGATACGGAAATGAAGACTTACAGGGGGTAAGAGTTTTCATGCCCTGTGATGGAACTAACGCCCTAGAGAGAAAACCCTAACAATAATATTGCATGAGTCTTGGGACTCCAAGAAATTGTTGGTATTAGGACAAGGAGAAGTGATTAATAGAAGCATGATCTAATTATCTCATCTCTTCTCAGTCTTAAATCCACACTGGAGCCTCTCCACAACCTTCCAGGTGCCTACCCGGAACATTCAGAATAATGTGGAAAAAGGTGGACTGGCATTAATCCAGGAATCCAAATTTGCCTCTGTATCATTGAATAGCGAACCCTTTCTGATTACCATTCCTTAGGATAAACTTGCTCCCATCCCAGTCAGTAGCTTCCAAGGTTAATTAACCATTGTTACCCTCTGAACTCATATGTATCAATATCATCTCACCTGAGAGTGTGCTCTCCATGGGGACACTGGAGGGTGACAACATGTACGGGGATAAGCTTTGAGAAACAAAGCACCTATAGGTATTCCCAAGGGCAGAGTTCATAGCATTCATGGATAATTCTACCTGTTATCTTAAATCTTGGGGCTTTGATGTTTGATGAATATAGGAATGGGATATGCCTTCTTTAAAAGAAGGAAACTGTGCACTGGATTGATAATTGATACAGCAGGGTCACTTTCTCTACTGAGGACACAGTAGTGCCTGGATGCACTGAGAGGTTGGGTGTAACAAGGAGTTGTCACAGATTGAAAAATGCTGAGTGAGGGGCTGTAGTCATTGTTCTGAGATCCTTTTTCATTATCTAGTCTCTATATTTTCCCTGAATGCCATTCATCTACTCCACTACCCACAGATATGTTCATCCTGAGATAGAATTCTTCATCTTGACCATCAATCACTGGCCTCTCCAAAGATTAGCTTGTTCAGAGTCTGGGTGCCTAAGACAATGCACTATGTTCCTCACCTGTGATCAGGATGTCCAGAGGATCACTGGGTGCTGACCACCCAGCAGAGAAGTTGTGTGAACCAAAGCATCTATACCTGCCACCGGTGGAGAAATTCACAGAAACTAAAGTGAAGTTGGCATGAGACTCTCCAATCGTGGTATGATGGGCATACATCTGTGAGAGGTAACTTTCACCCTCCTTAGACAGAGCGAATCTGTCATAACTCATGTCTGAGCAACACTGTAGGGTCAGGTTCTCTCCAGGGGCCAGGACAGGTCCTTGCTGGGTCAGCAGGGAGGGCTTCTTAGATAACCCTGGAAGAAGGACATGTAGAAAGTCATCCAGCTGGCCTTTGGTAAACAGTCTAATGCATGGTAGTTTTAAGTCAACTAAACAAAAACCAGAGTCACTATGTAAGAATGAGCATCAACTGAGGAGAAGCCTTCATAAGATTAGGCTGCACACAATCCTGTATGGTATTTTATTAGGGATTGATAGGGGAGGGCCAATCCTATTGTGGGTGATACCATCCCTGAGGGTGTGGTCCTATGTTCTATATGAAAGCAGCCTGATTATGCCAGGAAGAGCGAATACTACTCCAAGACTTCGGCACTAACTCCTGTCTTCAGGTTCGTGCTCTGTTTGAATTCCTCTCCTAATTTTCTTTAAGGATAAACAGTTTTGTGAAAGTTTAAGCCAAATAACATTTTCTGCCACAACTTCCTTTTTGGTCATGCTATATAATTTCAACACTAGAAAACCTAACTAAGACAAATCTCCCTCCTGTCCTGCTCTGACAGTGTCATGGTCTTTCATAATATGGGTCAAGAGCTCCCTTCAGGCATCATGACTAGAACCATTCTCCGGGCAGCCGAGCTAACGATAAAGGGTTCTCAGGTCAAAACACAGTTGAGTGAATGAGACTTCCTCACCTGAGGCATATATCTCCAGAGGCTCACTGGCCTCTGACCATATATATGGTCTTCTTTTGTAGTATCCATAACATCTAAAAGGCCCATGCTTTCTGGATGTCACAGAGATCTCAGGAAACAGAGCCTGGGACTGTCCACTATGTATGTATTGTGCCTCGAGGGATCTGGAGAAGTTCTTGTCTTCGGTAATCACAATAAAGCAATCATATTCTTTTGATGAGACACACTGGAGTGTCACATTCACACCTGATGATACCATAGGACTTGGCAAAGCTGACAGAATAGGTTTACCATGGTGGACACCTAGAAGAAGAGGATGCAGCCTGTTAAATGACACATTATCTCTAGCAGCTGGGTTGTGGGTGAAAACATTTGGGAAATGTATTTACTGAGAGAAAATGTAAAAGACATGATGCACTCATGCTCACAGATAACAAGGGGGGAACCAGGAATGTTATTTATGCAGGGTGTCTGCTCAAAGAAGGAAATAAATACCTATTTTTCACCAAGAAAGCTAGGAGTGGATGTTGTTAATAACCAGGTGACCTTTCTATCTGTAGGTCCAAATCTCACCTAAATCCCCCAGAATATTTATCCCAGACTCTCCCTCCCAGACCTTCATCATAAGCTTTTAGATAATAAAGCCAATACTTATGTAAGATGTCATATATACTTCATACCCTGCTGACATATTTACTGTTAGAGACCACACCAGATAAAAGGACCTTAAGATATAGAATCCATCTTCATGGTAACATGCATTTGAGTTGAGTTTTAATGTAATTATGCCTAGCTGTTCCCTGGAGTGCCTATTACACCATGAATCTTTTTTTCCCAAAATTTTACTGTATTTAAGTATGCTTACAATGAACCACACGGTGTCAGAGTTTCCAGAAGTTTGAAGCAGCAACTACTATGTCAGCCTGAACTGAGTTTTCCCTCTTACTTCATGTGGGTCTTTTTGCTATCAGGAGGAGAGCTTCAGTTGCCCCACAGAGGAAAATATAAAGATTATGTCCGTTTGATGGGGCAAGTCTTTCTGTGTATATGTTTGTCTTATTGGTTGATAAATAAAACACTGTTGGCCAATAGGGAAGCAAGACAGGTGTGACCAGGAGAGAAGGAGGATTCTGGGAAATATAGTAGGAGAGTCACCATGTAATCATGTAAAGAGAGGATGCGTACCGCTGGTGTCCTCCATAAGATAATTCTTTATAAAATATATAGATTAATGGGTATGGTTGATACTTAGGACAGAGCTAGAAAATGAGAAATCCTAGTCATTTGGTCAGCAGCATTGTAAAGAATATTAATCTCTGTGTGTTATTTGGGGGCCCCAAAGTCGCAGAGGAACTCAGAAGGCTGGCAGAAAGAGTTATTGTTACATCCCTTAGTGTTCACTCACCTGTCACCACCAATTCCAGGGAGTCACTGTGATGAGTCCACCCATCCAAGGTATAGCAGTAACAGCAATATCGCCCTGCATGATACTGTGTTATGGATGAGATGAAAAAATTGGCCTTGTAATATTGCCCTGGTTCAACCAATTTGTGCCGGATTATTGGGCTTCCTTCTTTATGCAGGAAATATATTTGACTTTTTGTGGTTCCCTCACACCAGATAGTCACAGTACTATTTGTTGTGATGACAGATCCTGGCTCAGCCTTGATGGTGGGTTTCTGAAGGGTCCCTACAAAGAAGTATACAAGGGGGATGTGAGACATAAATGGTTTTACAGTCAATGTGAAACTCAGACTTGAATAACAGACGGATACATGGGGGCATATGACAATCCATCACTCTCCTGACCCATCGAGGTTCTATTCTCATGATACCGTCACTGTTTTCTGTATCTTGACTCCCACAGTCTGCATCTGTATCAGTGGGATAATGGTCCTGTCCTTTCTAGTACTCATCACATGTTAGGATCTCCTAACTGAAAACTTTTTCAGTCTCAGTATAATTCTCTACAGAGGCTGCAGCTTCCTCACCTGAAACTAGAAGCTCCAGGATGTCACTCCCTTCTGACAATACATGAGGCCTCTTTGAGTAATAGCCATAGCAAATGAACCTCCATCTTTCACTGATGGTGAGGGGACCCACTTGGAATACGGCTGGAGACATCCCAGTATATACATATTCTAAGTCCATGGAGCTGGAGAATTGCTTGTCCTTAATTAAAATGAAACTGTTATATCTCTGATTTGAGATACACGAGAGGTTCACAGATCCTCCTAAGGTTACAGTAGGCTTCTGCAGTGCAGACAGGGTGGGTTTGTTGTAGATACCTAGGAGAGATACATGTAAAATATTAAATGAGTTCACACAGTCTGGATTTTCTGCCAGACCTGAGTAATGAGTGGGAACACATTCAGAGCAGAATTCTCTAAAGAGTCTCTCTTCTGGGGATCCATATGATTCCTAAATATCCACTCAGCTGTTGCCACCAGCTCTAGGTTGTCACTGCCTTCTGACTACCAAGAAGAGTTGTGGTCGTTACAGTGATATTTCCCTGTATGCAATGTTGTCACAGATGGGGTAGTAAATTTTGCCTCATTGTTGAGATACTTTATGGTCTTTCTGTGCCAGGGTTCTGGGCTTCCCTCTTTATTTAGCACATACATTTTGGTTTCTTGGGTCCCCTCATGCTTGATGGGGACAGGACTCTCTGACATGATCAGAGTGGCTGACTCAGCCCAGATGGTGGCTTTGTGTAAGGTCACTGTGAATTAGAAGAAAATGAGATGCACCTCTTTGGACACACGTGCAAAGGTTACACTTGCAAATGACACTTAAGCTGCTGGCTAAGGCGAAAGGACAAATAATGACTCAAAGGATTTCCAAGGATTCTTGAGTTCTGCTGTTATTGTCTACCCTTGTTTCTGCACCTCGAATCCTGCTGTCTCCCACATTCTGTAAAATTGGACTCAGGAGCATGAGTTCATTAACCCACCACATATCAGGTCCTTCCCTGTGTCTCTGTGTCAGGCCAATGATCATTCAAAGGAAAATCTACTGTTTGCTTACCTGAGACCAGGAGTTCTAGGTGGTTACTGGGTACTGACCACAGCTGGGAGCTGTTCTGGTAATAGCCATAGCATGTGAAAACCCATCTCTGAATGTGGGTCACAGGACCCACTGGGAACTGGGCGTAGAATAGACCAGTGTTTGTGTTCTGTGAGGCCATGGCACTGGAGAATTTCTCATCTTCCTTCATTAGAATGAAACTGTTATATTTCTCTTGTGAGGAGCACTGAAGGATCCTATAACTTCTGGAAGGCACCACAGGACTGGGCAGAGATGACAGAATGACTTTGATGGAGTATACTCCTAGAAGAGATGATGCGTCCATCGAAGTGGATTTGTATGGCTAATATTGTCCCCCCTCTTCCAGAATTTGAGAAAGTGACCCCACAATGAATGGATTTGTTTCCTCAAGTCAGATCCCAGTGCTGGAGAAGGGTCCTCTCACCTGTCACAACCAGTTCCAGGATGTCACTCTGTTCTGATGTGCCAGCAGGGTTTTTGTAGTAACATGAATATTGGCCTGCGTTGTGACTTTCAATCGATGAGATAAAAAACTTGCCTTTTTCCTCAGTGACTTGATGAGTTGGTGGTATCTGGGAATCTGGCTTCCCGTCTTTATGGAGATGGTATTCCTTGGCATCTAAGGGGCCTTCACAAATTATAGTTACCTGATTCCCAATGGTTACCACATTCTTTGGCACAGCTCTGAGTGTGGGCTTAGAGAGGCCACCTTAAAACAAGCAAACAAGCAGAAAAACAAGTTGGGTCTGAGAACATCCCACTGAGAACCAAGCTTTCAACTTCAGGACCTATCAGGCAACACCAGCAGCAGCCCATACCGGCTTTTCTCCGTCTCTTTTCTTCACATGTGACCCTTGATTTCCACTGAGGGTGCACACCTTAGGACATCTGGGAAGACACTCACCTGCCAGCACTGGGTTCTTGGGGCTCAGACTCAGTCCTGCAAGAGAGTTACCTGTGAGTGTTTGCACTTGAAGCCTGAGCACTCCCTCCAATTCCAGGTCCCTTCTGAGCTACTGAGGTACCCTGATGGATTAGCACGTGGCTGTAAGGTGGACGCCCTCTCAGAGAAGAATACTCTCTCTACAACTCCATTTCTCACCAAGACAAAGCAGAAATGTGAGGGTTGGGATCATGGCATCTTCCATTTGCCCAAAGTTTGCAGATGGCTGATCCTCTTGCCAAATGAGCAGACAGTAAGTAGATAGCCTGTGCAGTCTGGTGTCTCCTTGTTTTTTGTATATTGCACAGCCACTCCTTTCAAAAAAAAAAAAAGGAACTACTCTTTTTAGGCAAGTGGCTTTTGTTTTCTCATGGCTGTGAAGGGCGGGGCTCTGATACATGTGGTCACTGATTCTGTGTGGTTCTTTTGTTTTTTTTGTTTTTTTGTTTCTGAAACAAAGTCTCCTGAAATGAAGGCAGGTCTCAAGCTACTCCATTTCTCAATGAGCTCCCTGTGTGCTAGGATACCAAAACCATATGTGATTTTGACCACATATTGCAGAGCATGTCCCTTCTACCAATCTATATCTTCTAGGATGGTCCTCTTTAACACAGACCAGGACTTAACAAGAAATCATCCTGGTGCCTTCCTGAGCCAACATCTTCAGCTGAGGGCCTCACAGCTGATCTTTTTCTGTCACTGTTTCTACCACGTTCTCAGTCACTCTTTCATCCAAACTGCACTCATAATGCTGTTAAGTTCTTTGCAATGGCCAGTTTCCTACCCAGATCAGGCTATGGTTTGGGTATTTTGTGTGATCTTTTTTTTTTTTTTAGGAAACATGAATAATCAATGGTAACTCCCCAAAGATGATACACCAATGTCAGAAACAAAGACAGGATTCTTCCCAAATCTACCATCTAAAAGAATTTTGAGTTTTATTAGAGGAGAATGTGCAACCTATTTAAATTTATTTTTCTCACTGTTTACCTCTGGATGTTCTTGAACTCACTATGTAGAGCAGACTAACCTTGGATTCACACAGTTCAACCAAGATGCCTCTGCTTCCCAGGTGATGACATAAAGGTGTGCCCTATTATGCCTCGTAATGTGGTCTAGCTTTCAGTAGTTATATCATTGCAAAACACTGGGAGGGGAGTAGCCTCAGGAGTCTCCCACCATGATGACACTAATACTGTACAGGTCACTGGTGTGTAATCACATCGCCTGGGACTTAAAAAGCACAGGAGTCATGACATGCCTGGAAAGCAATGATCCACAGCAAAGTACGATGTGGTTTGATATTGTTGGAAGGACACAGAACAGTGGAGACACCCTGAGCAACTGATCCTTCTTCACCTCACATGAATGTGCACAGAGGATTCATGCATGCAGACCAGGAAGAAACATGGTATTCTCATGGCTCTAAATTTGATTCTACTCTGCCGAATGCTCCATGATCTATGCACTGTCGTTTTCTTTCTAACATATGCCATTTGCCTAGGAACAACATTTTAGCCAGATTACTTCCTTCGTGCTCCTCTCTCCTTGTTCAGAGTTCTTTTCTTGTGAAGGCGTAAAGCCTGCTCCTCCTCAACTCATCATTTCACCTTAAATGTTAGCAATTTACTTTGAGCACCAGCATCATCGAGAATGGCCACTATTAGCTATTAGCCTTACTTTACACTGTGAGTATGGGCTCAGGTGTGTTTGTAACTTGGAGAGTTTGCATTGTTATGTCCCCCTTTTCATTTCTGATTTTGTTAATTTGCATGTTCTCTCTCTGCCTTTTGGTTAGTTTAGATAAAGGTTTGTCTGTCTTGTTGATTTTCTCAAAGAACCAACTCTTTGTTACATTGATTCTTTGAATTGTTTTCTTTGTTTCGACTTTATTGATTGCAGCCCTCAGTTTGATTATTTCCTGGTGTCTACTCCTCTGTGGGGAATTTGCTTCCATTTGTTCTAGAGCTTTCAGCTGTGAGGTCAACTCTATGCTCTGACTATTCTCTAGTTTCTTCATGTGAGCACTTAGAGCTATGAACTTTCCTCTTAGCACTGCTTTCAAAGTGTCCCATAAGTTTGGGTATGTTGTGTCAACATTTTCATTGAATTCTAGGAAGTCTTTAATTTCTTTCTTTATTTCATCCTTGACCAGGAATGTTGCAATTGCATGTTGTTCAATTTCCATTAGTTGGTAGGTTTTTTGCACTTTGATTTGTTTTTGATTTCTAACTTTAAAGCATGGTGGTCTGATAAGACACAGGATTATTCCTTTTTTTTTGTACCTGTTGAAGTTTTCTATGTTGCCGAGAATGTGGTCGATTTTTGAGAAGGTTCCATATGATGCTGAAAAGAAGGTATATTCTTTTGTGTTTGGATAGAAAGTTCTATAAATGTCTGTTAATCCCAATTGGGTCATAACTTCTGTTAGTTCCTTTGTCTCTTTGTTAAGTTTCTGTCTTGTGGTCCTGTCCAAGGGTGAGAGTGGGGTGTTGAAGTCTCCCACTATAACTGTGTGAGGCCTTATTTGTGATTTGAGTTTTAATAATGTTTCTTTTATGAATGTTGGTGCCTTTGTATTTGGGGCATAGGTGTTTAGAACTGAGACTTCTTCAATGGATTTCTCCTGTGATGAATATGAAATGACCTTCTTCATCTCTTTTGATTGATTTTAGTTTGAAGTCTATCTTGTTAGATACTAGGATAGCCACTCCAGCTCGTTTCTTGGGTCCATTTGATTGGAATATCTTATCCCAACCCTTTACTCTGAGGTAATGTCTGTCTTTGAATTCGAGGTGTGTTTCTTGTATGCAGCAGAAGGATGGATTCTGTCTTTGTATCCAATCTGTTAGCCTGTGTCTTTTTATAGGCGAGTTAAGAAAATTAATATTGAGGGAAATTAAGTTCCATTCAGTGTTTATTCTTGTTTGTTTTTTATTTGTTGTTGGTACTGGTATTGTATGTGGATTTACCCTGCCTTTTATTTTGTGTTTTTGTAGAGTGGGATTATCTATTGTCTATGTTTATGCGAGTGTAGTTAATTTCCTTAGGTCGGAGTTTTCCTTCCAGTACTTTCTGTAGGGCTAGATTAGTGGTTACATATTGTTTAAATCTGGTTTTGTTGTGGAATATCTTGTTTTCTCCATTTATAGTGATTGAAAGCTTTGCTGGGTATAGTAGTCTGGGCTGGCATCCATGTTCTCTCAGAGTTGGTAGAATATCTATCCAGGTCCTTCTGGCTTTCAGAGTTTTCATGGAGAAGTCTGGTGTAATTCTAATAGGTTTGCCTTTATATGTTCCTTGGCCTTTTTCCCTTGCTGCTCTTAATATTTTTTCTTTATTCTGTATGTTTGGTGTTTTAATTATTATATTAGGAGGAGACTTTCTTTTGTGGTCCACTCTATTTGGCATTCTGTAGGCTTCTTGTACTTTCGTTGGCATGTCTTTCTTTAGGTTGGGAAAGTTTTCTTCTATGATTTTGTTGAATATGTTTTCTGCACCTTTGAGTTGGGTTTCTTCACCTTCTTCTATACCTATTATCCTTAGGTTTGGTCTTTTCACGGTGTCCCATATTTCCTGGATATTTTGTGATATGGATTTGTTGGACTTCAGATTTTCTTTGCTTGATGAGTTTATTCCCTCTAGTTTATCTTCGGCATCTGAGATTCTGTCTTCCATCTCTTGTATTCTGTTGATTATGCTTGCATCTGATGTTCCTGTTTTTTTACTCAGCTTTTCCACTTCCAGCATTCCCTCAGTTTGTGTTTTCTTTATTGTCTCTAATTCAGTTTTCAGGTCCTAAACTGTTTCCTTCAGCTGTTTAATTGTATTTTCTTGGCTTTTTTGGCTTTCCTTGATTTCTTGCATCTTTTGGTTTGTCTTTTCTTCCATTTCTCTGAAGGATTTTCTGATGTCCTCTCTTAGGTTCTCTATCATCTGCATGAAGTTGTTTTTCAGGTTGCTCTCTTCTGCTTCTTCTGCGTTGGGATGTTCATGTCTTGCTGGTGTAGAGTCCCTAGACTCTGGTGGTGTCATATTGGTTTTCCTGTTGTTGGATGTGTTCTTATATTGTCATCTTCCCATCTCTTGTTCCAGTGGGTACAGTTGGTGTCACTTCCTTTCCGGGTGTGTATGAGTCCGTTGTTCTCTTCAGGTGTGTGCAATTGACTTTGATACTCTGATGGGTTTCAAGTTGGGTGCAGGCAGGTCTGAGGCACTCGCTCTCCAGGGCTCTCCAGGTGGGTGAGAGCAGCACTGGCGCAGAGATGTCAGCAGTCTCTGGGTTTCTTGGTCCTCGGGGGTCCAGTCATCCTGTCGCAGACCCTTGGGCAGGAGTTCCCAGAGTGGGCAGGCTGAAGTTGGGCCCAAGCAGGGGCTGAAGCAGCTCACCTCTGCACTCTCTGCACTCTGTGGGGGCCAGAATCTGATCTGCTTTTTTAGTTTGATTTATAAAGAATTACAGTTAAAGGTTCATTAGTGCCTTGGTCCTGCCTCAACGAGATGATGGGACAGACTTAGTAGACTTCCTAGGGGAGACTTTACCCTCTCTGAGGAGCACACAGATGGTGGGGAGGAGTGGGTAGAGAGGAGGGAAGGGGAACTGTGATTGGAATGTAGAAAACTAAATTAATAAAAGAGATTTCATTAGTCATGGCCTGTTCGCTCAGTCAAACAGGCCCCACCTCCTGTCTGCATTCTGTGGTTGCAGTACCCAGTGCACTCCCACACCCCCCAGATCACCCAACTCCCTGGAGCAGCATACAGTCCTCCTCTCCTGCTCCAGCACGCAGAGCCCCAGCCCATTTGTCAGTCACCTCCCCCATAAATTTTCCTCCCTCCCCCAAGTCTCTCTTGCATGGTGCTGGCACTGCTGCTCATGGTCTACACTTTCACAAGCTCTCAGTGGCCCACCCAGCATCTGCAAGCCACTACTGGGCAGGGCCCTGCATCAGTTTGGCATCTCATGCTGTTGCATCCTACCCCTCAATAGCTGGAACTCCAGCCAAGCATGGCTGTCCTGCTCTGCTGGTCTACCAGTGATTTCCAGTCCTTCAGGACCTGTTGCACATTCAAGCAGCTTCCTTTTCTTTTCTCTATAATAAAATCTATTTCATTTGGATTTCTTTGAGTTTTTCCTTAGAAGCCACAGATGGGAAGACAGGGCACAGAAGTCAGAGTGGCCTTTCTGTGTCTGTGGATTTGTTTTGGTGGTACGTCTGTGACAACCACTTATCAAACATGGTCATTGTAAGTTCAAATCACAGACTAGCCAACAAGCATCCACATCTCTTCCGACAGAGTAGTTAAGACCTTAAGGCATAGGGATGAACTTCCAAGGATTTTATTTGAGGTAAATTACTGGATTTTTTTTATTTTTAAGCTGATAAATAAATTATTCATTTTTATAATTTGTGTCAATAATTTATAAATCCACAATCTATGGATTTAAAAACTTTTCATTTCCGCTATGGATGGAATCTTCGAATAGATATATGACGTGCCTTGGCCATGGTTGCTATTAGTCTGATAATTCATATCATATCCTTAAACAAATGGTTTGAAAGTAGAGTCAAGCATGAGAAACTTATAAAAATGGTACAGACTTTACAGGCTGGTAATAAGAGCTTAGTTCAAATTATTCATACAACTGAAAATGACAATCATAAATTGACAAACAGAATTTACAAAATGGAACATGGAAATGAACTCTTAATAGAAAAAAATCATCCATGTCTAAAAGTAATGTCACGCTTTCAGAGAGAACATCATTTTTGGAAGGCAATCTGCATGCCATCCAAATAGTCACCAATGAAGAGAATATGTCATCCATGGATAAAATTAAATCCCTAGAATCACATGTGAATGGTGGGAAAAAGAAGATGACTGATCTAATGAAATTATTGGAAATGTTCACAGTTCAAGAGTTTCAAACCCTGCAGAAAACAATGATAAGTTGATTACAGGCCTCAGAATACCTTCTTAAAAGTGATAAACCAGGAGTTGAGGTATAACCTAAAGAGAACAGAAGTAATTTAACATCTCAAATACCTTTCTGAATAAAAGATGGCTTACCAAAGGTGTTATCAAAATCAGCACCTGCTATGGTCTATTCTGTTACTATTTCTCAAAAGCCAGCAAATACTGAACACCAAGATGGACATACAGAATGGAAATGAGAGGCTGTATTTATGAAAGAGTTAGAAGATATTTAAGAAACAACAGTTTCTTGTGGCATGCATTCACTATATTTGATGAAAATAGCAAACACATGGACTACAAGAAATAGAATAACTCCAAATGACTGGCTCAGAAGTCTTAGAACATGTTCTACAGCTTCAGTGGAAATAATATCGAGAGAGGAAGCCAAGGCCCTTGAACATAAAGTCAGAGTAAAAAATTATGAGGCTTCCAAAGATTAAATTGTGTGTGAGGTCCATTATGTTAATGCAGATGCTCAAACTGCATACAATGAACACATTTTGTACCTAAACTATACAGCAGCCTTGAATGCTTAGGACAAGATTCAAGAACCAGGGAAAAGTATTGAGTCACATACTGAAGATATCAAAGGCCTAAAACAATACTTTAGTGACTCTACAAAGATTGACGAAGGCTGTACAAATAGGAGTAGTAGATCCAGAAGTTAGATGAGTACTCATTGAATCTTCAGCTTCTGAAAATTCTGATTTAGCCACACTTTCAGTGTGTTCGATAAGTTTGGGTATGTTGTGTCTTTGTTTCATTGAATTCTAGGAAGTTTTTAATTTCTTTCTTTCTTTCTTCCTTGACCCAGGAGTGATGCAAATGAGCATTGTTCAATTTCCGTGAGTTTGCAGGCTTTCTGCAATGGGTTTTTTCTTTTCAATTTGTATTGTTGAATTCTAACTTTAAACCATGGTGATCCAGGAAGATACAGTGAGTTACTACAATTTTTTTGTATCTGTTGTGGTTTGCTTTGTTGCTGAGTGGGTGGTCGATTTTAGGGAAGGTTCCATGTGACACTGATTTGAAGTACATTCTTTTGTGTTTGGATGGAATGTTCTGTAGATGTCTATTAGAACCAATTGGTTCATCACCACTGTTAGTTCCTTTATTTCTTTGTTAAGTTTCTGTCTGGTAGTCCTCTCCAGCAGTGAGAGCAGGGTGTTGAAGTCTTTTACTATACGTGCGTGGGGTTTTATGTGTAATTTGAGTTTTAGTAATGTTTCTTACGTGAATGTTGGTGCCTTTGTATTTGGGTCATAGATGTTCAGAATTGAGACTTCATCCTGATAGATTTTTCCTCAGATGATTATGAAATGCCCTTCTTCAATGCTTTTGATTAATTTTAGTTTGAAGTCTAATATGTGTGATATTAGGATAACTATACCAGCTTGTTTCTTAGTTCCATTTGATTGGAAAAATCTTTTCCCAACCCTTTATTTTAAAGTTGAGTTGTGATCTTTTATGTAGCAGAAGGGTGGATTCTGTCTTTGTATCCATTCTGTTAGTCTGTATCTTTTTATAGGCGAGATAAGACAATTAACATTGAAGAATATTAATGACCATTGATTGTTGATTATTGTTTGTTTTTGATTTGGTGGTGGTGGTGGTATTGTGTGCCGATCCACCCTTTTGCCTTTTAGTAAAGTGGGATTATATATTGCCTATGCTTTTGTGAGTGTAGTCAACTTCCTTGCCTTTAAAAGCCTATTTATTGTTTTCATTGAGCATCATGATTTTTTAAAAGCCAGAAATTTAATTACTACTTGTCTAGGTTCTAAATTTGTTATCATTCTATTTACTGCTGAAGTCAATCTTTGTAAGGTACCCATAAAGGCCTACTTATGCCCTGTTTATCTTTAGTAAATGATTAAAATATCTTTCCTACTTCTCCAATTCTGTCCTAGTCATTCTAAGTGGCTGTGTGGCATAAAACCAGGGAGAGGTCATTATATAGAGGTTGCCTTTATCCTTCTCCAAGAAGTTGGTTTGGGGAGATTTCCAAACTTCTGGCCCTCCTTCCTTGTTCAAGAGTCTTAGCCTAATCTTTCTACCAGGCCTTCCATTGTGAAATTTAGCATCCAGGTGACTCTGGAGTTTGGGTTCCGTGAAGTTTGATGCGGTGAGGCTGCAACAAATAAATCACAGACTTCCTTAGAGACTTAGAAAATTGGAGAGAAGAACCTAGCCAGTGAGGCTTTGACTCTATCTGGAACTTGGTGTATAGCTCCAGCCTTTGCCATTGGCTGCAAAGCTACAGGCCAGCAGGTTTTTCGTGAATTATTGCCTTAAAGTTGGTCACCAAATATAACAGGAGTTTTGGTCTTAATAATAAAAACACAGAGCCAGATATCAGGGTAAATGCTGAAAGATCAGAGACCAAGGAACCACACTTACTTCACCAACGTTTCAGCCAAAAAAGACCAAGTTTCTGTCTCTTCCTGCCTTATATTCCTCTTTCTGCCAAGCCATGTCACTTCCTGTCCATCTGTACAGATCTACAGCCCTCTATGGTTAACTAGTAGCTAGCTCTGCCCTTTTATCTTCAAGCAAGCTTTATTTGTTAAAGCACAAACAAGATATTGCCATAGTTCATGAGGCCTATCTCAGTTACTTTTCCTGTTATTATAATAAAATATTCAGTGGAAGACAACAAATTAAAGGAGAAAGTCCTCTTAAAGCTACAGCTCTAGGGTAGAGTTGAAGAGAAATAAAAGAAACAGAACCATGAAGCATTCAGCCACATTATGCTCACACACAGAAAGCAGAGAAAGATAAGTGAATACACACTGGTGCTCAGTTCACTTTCTTCATTTTATACACACCTGTATTTCCTTATCCCCCAAATAATACTGCATATAATTAAGATGGGACTTTCTACATCAATCATTGTAATAAAGATAATATCCCAGAAAAATGGTCAGAGGTTCAGGAAGCATAAAGTTCTGGTGAGGTCCTGACCAGGCCTTCTATGCCTCTGGACTACCTGAGCAGCTGATGTCCTCAGGCTTACTATCTCCTTCTTGACAATATCTGAGTTTTATCTTTGCGGGAACATTAGGCTCAGTGCCCTGTGTATCGGGAGCCCAAAGATCACAGTCCAGTTCTCACCAATTTAACAAAACAAGGGGCTGTCAGATAGAAATGTGCACACTTGACCTTAACAAAACAGCTCAGACGCATGAGACTCGTGGTTCCTCTTTATGGATTCAGGAATTCCAAGAGTCAAGTGAGGACAAAACCATGTTCTGTATTATGAGAATGTCAAGATACAGCAGAGTTTGATGGTTTCCATCTTCCTCACACAGAACCAGTCCATGAGGACTAAGGTTATAAATTCTCCTACTATCACTGTTCCTTCTCGTTCCCAACGAGTCATTCTGACCTTGGTATAGAGGGAAAGGCTGCTACTACAAGGGGCCCATGGAAGGAATCATATACACCAATACAATCATAAAAATGTCACAGACCAGGTATCAGCGGTGTCCCAACAGATAATTACTTATATATTAAAAAGGAACTCATAATGCATGGCTTAAATACCAAATGTTTTGAGAATACAGAGTTTAGGTGGCTCATTTGTATTTAGTTGTTTTCATTCTGGAATCTGACTTTTGCTTATAATTTTGTTTTATTATTTGATTCAAATTCCTTTTTCATACAGCAAGGAAACAAACAACAGCAGCAACAACAGTCTTATAATGTACAATGTGAAAAGTGACGATTTAATACATAGGAAATTATTACTTGAGAATGAGGAAAACCAGAAGATGCACAGTGATAAGGACCTTAACTTTACTGATAATCATCATATTCCACCTCAGCATGGAATGAAAAGAAAAGACAGGGAAATCCTCAAAAATCCACAGTAAGGTGGAGGGTAAGATTAGTGTCCCTCACTAAGAATAATGGACAAGGAAAATGTGGCAAATTACACATTAGAGGATTACTCTGTTTTGAAAAACAATGAAATTTGCAGAAACCTACCTGCAAGAAACTAGAAAAATCATCTTGAGTGAGGTGACCCAGAAAGACAAACATGGTATGCACTCACTTAAAAGTGGATATTAGCTTTTTAGTAAAGGATTATCATGTCACAATCCAGAAACTCAGAATAGCAAAGTAAAAAGGAATTTCCAAGAGGGAACATATGGATCTCCCTAAAAAGGGAAAATGGAATAGATTTTGCAGGTGGCCTAGCAACTTGTGGGGAAGGAAAAAGAGTGATCGATGAGATGAAGATACTGAAGTAGGGCCTCGAATGACATACCTTCCATAGGTTTACTTTCTTCCCTTTTTCAGAATATCTTGATTCATGCCATTTTAGAGAAAGGGGAAAACACTAAACAATTGCAGTCATTCAGATAGCACCTTTAAGCGCAATCAAGGTAGAATATTCAAATAGACAATACTTGCTTAAGTGAAAGCTGAAAGGTCAGAAGTTGGAGTTTGTCATGAAGTGTTAATATACTTCCCTCATTCCCCAAGCCTTGGAAACCAACTCTACTTTTAAATTGGCATAATGATGGAGAGCACACTAATTGACCATTATTACTGGAACCCAAAGGAAAAAGCCCCCCTGCATATGATGCAATAACACATCAATTTCTTCTTTTTTTCATGGGATTATAAACATAATCATGACAATCTTCTGCAATGTTCCCTGAGGGCTTACTGAATAGATTAGAGGCCACATCATACATTCTTTCAGAGCTCAGGGATAGAGCATACATCACACTATAAAAAACTAACTAAATATGACTACAATAAACTGAAAGGCACCTTTGAACCAGAGGTCATGTAGGTTGTGAAAGAGGAGGAAACAGAACAGAAATTGCTTTCCAAGCAGAGGTCAAATGATGTACAGGAACAAAATCAGATGATATAGCATTTCTGTTTGTTCGGTGGGAATGCTGTGGAAAGAGCCGGGGAAACATAACAGGGAACAAGTCCACTTGGTCTTTCAGAGTCAAGACCTCTGGAGCACCCAAACCCACAAGACATTTGGGCCTCTTCAATGACTCACTGACTTATTAGGGAGCCACCCATCTCTGTAAACAGAACCGCAGTTCATAATACAGAACACCCCAAGCATAAAATTGCAGAGTCAAAAAATCATTATGACCTGCCGGGCATTGGTGGCGCACGCCTTTAATCCCAGCACTCGGGAGGCAGAGGCAGGCGGATCTCTGTGAGTTCGAGGCCAGCCTGGTCTCCAGAGCGAGTGCCAGGATAGGCTCCAAAGCTACACAGAGAAACCCTGTCTCGAAAAACAAACAAACAAACAAACAAAAAACAACACAAAGAATCATTATGACTTACAATGGAGAAGGAAATGAAGAGGAGTTGACTTGACTTTCCCATGGAATGGTAGCCTCTGGGATAGAAGAGCAGAGCGTTGTTCACTATTCCAAGGTGATATACCTTCAGAATTCCCCATTGGTTTCTGGATGACGTCTCTGGACTCATAAAGAAATCAATATTTTTGTTGAACAGAGTTTCTCTGTAATGCATGGCCTCTTTCTAACTGAAGGACTCCTTGACACAGAGAGTGGCATTTCATTACCCTCCAATTGGATAATCTAGTCTCCTTCCCAGGAGCTTCTTGGGAAACATATTGGCATATGTGCAATGTTACTGCCTGAATGACAGTTAGAGGAGAGGCTGTCTGTGGCTTAGTATAAAGACTCTTTGAAAAGATGAAGTCCTGGAAATCCACAATCCAGCCAATGCTTTATGAGTTGCTATGATATAATGCTGACTTCTTCCTCAGGGTCTGCGTAAGAAATGGAAGAAGGATAATCAATGTACTGGTTTCAATGAGAGTTGAGCCTGTAGGCTCATGTGCTTGAACACATGTTCCCCAGTTCTTGAATTGTTTGGAGAAATTTGGGAATTATGACATTTTTGCAGGAGGTTCTCTCATGGGGACAGGCTTTGGGTTTCAGTTTTTTATCTCTTCCTCTTACCTGCAGTTCAAGATGTGAGTGCTCAGTTGTTCCTGCCACTATATGTTTGCTTTGAAACCTGCTGACATTTTAACCCAACTGAACACCTTCTTTTATCAGTTGCCTTGCTCCTGGAGTTTTGTAACTAATACAATCTATAAGATGTTTCACATATTTGATCCAAATTAGAGTATATTTTCTCTAAATAGATAAGGATTATCCTGGTTATATCACCAAAGGACTGTGTCTTGAAGTCCTTGAATACTATGTTTTTATATGAGAAAGGGATGACCCAAAAATTCATAATAAGATGGTCAAAGAATATTTCTTACACTAGAGAATTAACTGTATCAAGTTCTAAAGAGTCCAGGAGATTCCTAAAACTGATGGCCATGAAATAAAAGGATGACCATGAAGGCTTGAACACTCTCATCTTCAGCCCTGAGATACTCTTGGTAATTCAGCTCATCATGGGTGTGGGGATTTTTGATGGAAACGACCCTATAGGCTCATAGGGAATATGAGAAAGCCCCATTACTGTCTTTCTCTCCAAACCCAGCCCTCCCAAAGAATGCTCAAGCCAGTCACAGTCTCTCTCTCCCCCTTTTCTTGCTGCTTATGTGTAGAACTCTGGGTTCTTTCTCTAATGGGGGCCATGTGACTTCTTCTGGAAACAAGATCTGAGAATAGCTCAAAAAACTTCTCCTGTAGGCAAGGCCCTGGAGAATTTAATCCATTTACGTCAAGGCCAATGGATTTTTGCTGCATAATTCTGGGGACATCCCCAGGAGCCTATGTGCTTCCTGCCTTTCTTGCTTCATTTGTACAAAACATATTGCTGGCTGCTTCTAGTTTCACTTTCTTAAGAGTTACAGCTAATATAGTTATTGCATCAGGAAAATGACCCCTGATGACTCTCCTTTGTTTGAACCAGAGAGGGTGTTAAAAATACACAGTGGTTCTGATTCAGTTTCTAAAATCTTACATGTTTTCAGTGTGACTGTGAAGTCAGCATTCTTAAGAATGGGATATTTCCATCAGACATTATAGCTAGTCGAAAAGAGTCACATTATTTTATGGCATTACAAATTTGCATAACTGTTCTGGGGTGAATGACTTTAACCATAAGACTCTAGGAGAAATGCAAGTAAAGAGATGATATCAAGAGTCTAGGTACAGGGAATGAAGCAGAATCATAGGAATCCATATTGTCTTCTTTCCTAGTAGCTGTGCCCATACTGTAGGAAGCTGGGAGAACTGGGACATGAGAACAGGAAATAAGCAGTGCCAAAAACTAAGAGAAAACTTTTAAGGTATGTAGTTTACAAAATGACAGGAGAAAACCTGCGATAGCCCCCATAGGAGACAGAGTAATACAGAATGAAAAATGAATCAATTCAGCCTTGGTTGATGAGTAAAAGGCAAGCAGTTCTCTGTGATTTCAAGGCCAGTCTAGTTTACAGAGTGAATTCTAAGACAAAGATACACAGAGAGATCATGTCTCAAAAATAAAAAATATATGTAAAAGAAATAGAGTAATACAAAGGCCACAAAATTTGGAAAATATACACAAAGTCTGTATACTATAAGTTATAGTGTTGTCTTTAAATTTTTTGACAGCTGAGGAAAATGAAATAGCTGCTAAAAGACATTTGATTATAAATGCTGCTGGATTAATACAACATATATATTTTAAAATGCCTTGACTTTAAAATTTAAGTCTAAGGACATGTTACTTTGGAAGAGAGATTCTGTTTTTGTTTCCACAGAAGATGGAAGGCTGTGGATTCTCTTCTGACTAATATGGTTTGATCAAGCAAGACCACCTGAAGGAGTAGCCCAAATGATCCAACATCCAAAACAGTTGAGACAATTCAGCCTCAGATTACTGCAGCCAGGATTGGCCAGGTTTTTGGGTTTTCTCAGGATCCTCTTGGGATTAAAACTACCCCCAAACAGCAGGAAGCTACACCCACATTTCCAAATACTGTTTTTAAAGGTTTATTTTCATTTAAATAGGGATGGTCGTACATAGTTAATGATCACAGTTATTCTCTTTGTAAAAAAGGAATATTATGTAGAAATGAATACTTTGCATTGGTATGGATTTTGGTTTATTGATACAAATTTAAGGTTAATTTTGTTAAATGTATATTTCTATTCTTGTTTAGGTATTGTGTTTATACAGCTCAATTAAAATGTAATATATAATTAAATAAATACAGATTGTAGCTAGTAACTTATAATAGTCAAAACTTATGTTAGGTTTTCTAGATATACAGAGATATATTTCATATGGATAGACACTCTTCAAACCTTCCAAAGACCTACAGAATATGGCATTGAAAATAGTTTATTATGGTTTTTCATGACTAAGAGACACAACTGATCCTGGCAACACCAAGTAAGTCAGAGAGGAAGATGGGCATCAAAGAAACTCATTATGGAGTTTGCCTTCAATGTGGAAGAAATAGCCATTTGGGCAAGAAATTGCTCCTGCCTGGACTGTTTACCTGTACACTGTATAAACTGGACATGAAGGATCCACAATAAAATGACTTCTGAACTTGTCAATACCAAATGGGACAGTCCTGCAGGGTTCTTGCTTCATGGGAGAATCTGCCAGACATTCTGCAGAACACACAGAAAAATGACTGACAAACTCCCAATATAGGTGAGACAGTATCAAATTTTCTGCTTCACTGACAAGTTGGCTAGACACTCAATGCCTATAGGCTAAATATGGATGCCCCATTGTTACAGAAGAACTTTGGGTGATGGTCCAGGCAGCAAGATGTCTCTGTCCATTCTAGAGTTGATATACTATCCTTCAGAGGTCTTTGATGGAGATGAAGACTGATAGTTATGGTTATGGTTTTCCTTAGTTATGATAAAAGATAAATTATATATAAAACTTTAGGCTCACAAAGATAGGATAGATGATAGAATATTTTCTGTAAATTTTGCCAAATGTTAGTGAAATAAATAATGTTAACTATAGTTTTTGCTTGATAACTGTTTTGTTATAAATGAACTTACTATGTTAAAAAACCTTTCTTTTTATTTAGACAGAAAAAAGGTGATGATGGGTGATGTCCTTATGTAAATGTGTTTCTCTTATTGGTTAATTAATAAAACACTGTTTGGCCAATAGAGGCAGGAAGATAGACAGGACTAGGAGATGAGGAAAATTCTGGGAAATGTAGGCAGAGAGAGACCAGGAAGAGACACCATGTAGAGGAGGAAGAAGTAACAGGTCAAGACCCTTCTCTGGTTAGATAAGATCATGTGAAAATACTTAGATTAATAGATATGGGTTAATAATTAAGACAGAGCTAACCAATAAGAAGCCTTGGCTATCGGCCAACAGTTTTATAACTAATATAGTATCTTTGTGCTTATTTGGGGCTGAGGGTGGTGGGACCTGATAGGAAAGAGATCCAGCAACAATACTGTGTATAAAGAGTATAGAAAGATTGAAATTTTGAGTGTAAAATATTGGGAGCTCCATTCATTCTGAAAGTAGCTGCTCTTTCCAAAGCTAGTCTCCTATTTATACAGACTGCCCTCAACTACTCCCCTCTTCTGGGATGTCTTTCTCTTGAGATGCAAATCATAATCTTTACCATATATCTCAGATCTCTCCCCAGCTAAACCTGTGCACAGTCTAGGTCTAGGAATTCTTTACGTTCCTCATATTTTACATACCAAACCCAGTTCTCCCTCCTCCCTCCTTCCATCTCCCTGCACCCCCTTCCCAACACCTATCCACTCCTCAAAGGGGTAAGGCCTTCCTTAGGGAGTCAACAAAGCATGGAATACCAAGATGAGACAGGACCAAGCCCCTCCCCCTGTACCAAGGCTGAGCAAGGTAACCCTCCATAGGGACGGAGCTTCAAAAATCTAGTTCATGCCCCAGGGATGGGTCCTGGTGCCACTGGAAGCCACCCAAACAACAATAAGTCATCAAAGAACCTGCATCCAGTAAGTGATGGAAGCAGATGCAGTGACCCACAGGCAAGCACTTGGTTGAGCTCCCGGTGTTCAGTTGAAGAGATGGAAGAAGGTTCATATGAGCAAGGAATGTCAGTACCATGATGGGGAAAACCACAGAGACAGTGGATCCAAGCTAGTGGATTATGGGCTGACAGCTGGGAAACCTGCATGGGACTGAACTAGACACTCTAAATGTGGTGACAGTTATGTGACTTGATCAGTGTCCCCTCTTAATTTGATGCCTAGATGAGTTCTGTGCTGTGTCTAGGAACTTAACTAAGTGGTAGGTTCCTAAGATGTGATCAGAATGCCAAGCAGCTGGCTGAGAACAAAAAACTCAGAAGAGTGACACTGTGTACCTTAGCATCTGTACTAGGTGTCAGTGAAAGCATCTTAGAGTGCCCAGGGAAAAGTTGCCCAAAGAGAACCCAGCATGGAGCTTTTTTATCTCAATGCTAGGTGATGTGAGTTCTTGTGAGCTTGTGGAGAGTGAATCTACCATGGCTGACATTAGTGAGACACTGGAGGGCAGTACAGAGCCATTCTGAGTCACTAGTTATGGCTTCTAGAAGAATCCTGTAAGGAAGATAGCCCAAGAGCCTAGTAATTGTCTAATTCTCTCAATCAGGTCCTTATACCTCTCACAGCCTGACTAATGAGACCCTAACTCCATGCAGTCACCTATCTGTGGCTCTCCTTGGGTCAAAACTCACAGCAAGAAAACCAGTAATCCGTTCTCAAAATAATTGAGTCAAGTTTAGTTCTCCCTCACCTGAAAGTAGGAGATGCAGAGAATCACTGGGTTGTATTTCTTGTAAGTATTGCACTTGGGTGTTCCCAGGTAGCTCAGCATTATTGAACACAGGATGAAAATGGCTTATGTTTGGTGGAGTTCATTTGAGAAGTGGTATTCTCCTCTGTTGGCCAGAATGAAGATTTGTAGTTTACAAGGCTATGTTTCTCAGATGCCCTTCTGTATATAGGGGAATCAAAACCAGAGGCTGTAATGCAGGTAAAGAAATAGCCTTTTCAGCAAGAATGAGAGCAGTCAGGTAAAGAGCTGACGATTTGTGTCTGTATTATGAAAAATGGACATCAGGTGGCAGTAGAATATTTTTCTCTAACAAAGTCAATATATTGTGCTGATATTTTGAGAAGTAAAAATAGTGTCCCAGGAAAGAAATCCAGCACAGAGTCACTACCTCTGTCCCAGTCGAAGACAAAAGGACAGGGTGGGTGTTTCTCCAGTTTCAGAGTCACTGACAATTCATGGAGGAGGCCGCTTGTGAGAGTCCAACTGTGTTAGAAGCTTTGCATTCTCAGGCTCACTCAACTGAACAAGTGCCTCCCTGATAGGAAAGGCTACACAGGACAGAGAAGTTGCATACTCCCCTAGTCATCTCATTCTGCAGGGCTCTGAGGAGGGGTAGGGAGGATGGCACTGATAAAGAAAGAGTCTGGCAGGATCCCCATCACTTGTTACATGAAAAAAAATGTTCCAGAGACAGATATTAGGGTTCAAGCTTCAAGCTGAATATCAAAAAACCAAAGCAGCCTTCCACTAGCTTCTTACCTCTACCTCTGGCTGAAAGGGCTGATCTTCTCTCCACAAGCCTCAAACTGCTGCCTCTCCTCAGTGTGACTGGAGAATTAATGCTCCCTATTTTTAGTGTGGCTGGAGAATGAATGCCTCATACTGAATACTGAAGAAGCTGCTTCTATCTTTTCTACCCCTCTAGTGCTGGGATTAAAGGCAGGTGATCTGTTGCTCTTTTAGACTGATACAATCTTGTGTATCCCTATCTGAAGATCAAAGCTATGCATCAGGTGAGAATATAAAGATTGGTGACAAGGGAAATCCAAGGCAAGTAAGGTTAGTTCTCCCATTGTTTTCTTAAACACTGGTTAAACAAACAGGCTGAGGACACAGTAGGATATCAACCTTGAAACATAAGTGACTTCAAACTATAGTATTAATTCTGGCTGTGAGGTCCAGAAAGAGTTCCCATCTCTTTGAATATAAAGGTTTTATTTTCATTGTAGTATGACTATACAAAATGATTCCTCCTCTAGAGAACTGGACACCCTCACAGATAAGTCACCAAGAAACTGTGCTATGACCATGAGGAGACAGGTTTCAACAGAAGCATGGGAAATAAAATTACTATGAGATTCACTTTTTTAATCTGAACCCTTCTACGAAGAGAAGAGCAGAAGATCTGGAAGGGGGTGACACAAAAGGAAGCCTGATTCAAGAGAAAAGGGAAGGGTGACTATATAAACAAAACATTTTACACATCTACTAAACTGTCAAACAGTAATGGCAACAATAGAATGTCTATCACGGGAAAATAAAAGACACTAAATGCCAATAAGGAACTGTAAAAAGAGGGACTTTTATAGGCTTCTGGTGGGCACTTAAATTAATTGAGTTGCTATGAAGACCAGCTTGGAAGTTCCTAAAAACAAAACAAAACAAAACAAAACAAAAACGACCTAATCTCCTAAATGTAGCATTCCTGGTACACACCCAAATGATTCTAATCCAACACACCAGAAAGCTGGTTACACAGACATTTTATCATTGCGGTATGCACAAAAAAAGAGGAAGTGGAACAAACCTAAATGCTCACCAACTGCTGCAAGTCTCAAGATCACTCATTAATTATACAACCATCATCTTGTGAGAAACTCAGAAGAATTAGGAATTATTCTGATGGATCAAACCAGTACAAAGGTTGTATTTGCTGTTAAAGTGTTGTGAATGAAGTGGCTGCTTCTTGCTGTAGATTCTTCTAGTAACCTATTCCTTTCTGTAACGAACGTGGGATTTGCTTCTCACAGTGTAGCACTATCTGATCATTTACTGGGAACAGTTTCTCCCCTGCATTACTGACTACGCCCCGTAGCTATGTGTAAAACCTATTCTCCATTAACAGGGCCTAGTTTACTGATTATATTCCTTGGCTCTGTGTGAGACCTGTTTCCCACTGTCTGACACTTGTTCTCCTCTCTTATGTAACTGCAGAGATCTGCCTTCCTGCAATTATCTTTATTGACAGGCATTTGGTCAGTGCTAAAGGCCCATGCAAAAGAATTCCATCTAAGACATTCCCAGGTATCCAAGGACATAGATTTACTACATGCCCAAAGTTGTGGATTCATAGCTACCTAAATGGATAGAAAAAATAAGCATGCCCTGGTTTTACCTCTCTGGCAGATAGAGAAGTGATCATCTAAATTAACCCTGCATTAAAAGATTCTCAAACGTTTTATTTTAGTAACTCAAGATTTTAGCTCAGAAATTAACTGCTCCCTCCTATTGCCATGGAGAAGATAAAGGCAAATGTAATCAGTCTATTTGCTCATCCTCAGAGAAAACTAAGCTTTCCTAAAGGCCTGTGCCACCACTGAGACCAGAGCACTGGAAGGCACTAAGTTCTGTTTCTTATGCAGATTAAACTTAGACTATCTCCTTGACCCCACAACCCTAAGCCATTGATGCTAAAAAGTTGTTCCTACCAGTTTTAGTTCATTGCTTTGTGTATAAATCTTGACTGCCTTGCTGACCCTGAGAAACTCAAGTCTCACATTGTATTAAAAATAATTACTGCTGAAATAGTATATATACCCATTCCCACAAGAATTAGGGAGAATGGAGAAACATAGTGAGACAGAGAAATAGAGAGAAAAGAGAAGGAAAAAGAATAAAGCAACATGCATAGGAGCAATTGTGTGTGTGTCAATTTCTTTTTCTCTCAGATTTTAGTTCCTTCGTTTACTTGTAGTTCCTTTTTTGAATGCCGAGCGAAAATTTTAGAAGCTGGGACTTCTAAAGTTTTCAAAAACTAACTGATAAATGAAAAAAGGAAAAGGTGGAAGTGCCGTAGAAAAGGGGGTGGATTATAGGAGCCAGAGCATGCCAGGATACCAAGAAACCCCACAGGATCAGCTAAGCAAATCTCATAAGGTCTCATAGGTACTGAAGCTGCAATCAGGAAACTGTATGGGTCTGTCCTGTATTCTCCGCATTTATGTTGTTGGCATTTAGGTTGGGGATTTTGTGGGACTCCTAAGAGTGGGAGTAGGGGGTGTGTCTGTCTCATTTCCAAGCTCTTGGGACCATTTTTGCTCCTATTAGGTTGCCTCATTTATACTAGTGGTGTGCCTAGTATTATTGCGTCTTGTCATGCTGTTTTCAATTGCTTTCCTTGCAGGCATGCTATTTTCTGAAGGGAAATTGAGGAACAGTGGATCTGAGGGACAAAGGAGGTGGGGAAGGAGCTCATAGGATTGGTAGTAGGTGAGTCTGCGGTCAGGATGTATTTATTATATGAAAGCATAATTAGAAAGAATAAAGAACAGTAGAATTTCATTCCATCATAAAAATGATGAAATTATATTCCCAAGATTGGTATAGCTTGATCATATCATATGTCTATTTTTAGTTTTTCATTTTTATTCATTACTGCTCTATTCACAATAGCCAGGATATGGAAACAGTTTAGATCTCAATCAAGTGATAAATAATCAAAATCTGATACTTTTACACAAGACAATATTATTCTGCAATTAAGAGAAGAATATTGATCCAGTAGGTGGTGGCATGTGCCTTTAATCTTAGAATCCCTGAACACTGGAGGCAGATGCAGACAAATTTCTGTGTTCAAGTCCAGCCTGGTTTATATTATGAATTACAGGCTAGCCAGAGACACAACAGAGAAAACCTGTCTCAAGAAAGAAAAAATGAGAAATAGAGAAAAGTAAAATTTCAGGCAAATTGACAGAAGCATTGTGAGTGAGCTAAAAAGATCCAAAAAGATAAAAGTTCACAAATTTTCTCTCATTTGTGAATGTTAGCTCTTAATATTCAGATATGGATCTTTCATTTGGAGCAACCATTGTTGTTTAGAAATATGTAAGGGGCTGGGGGGCTTTTAAATGGTGAGATATAGGAAGCAATGATTTATAGTTGGTCCTGCTATGGAATCTGCTGGGGTAAGGGTGCCCTAGAGATTGAGAAAGTGGCCAATAATGACGGGTCCAACCTAAAACCCGTGCCAGGAAGGTAAGTCCACACCTAACATCCTAGAACAGCAGGACCCAAAAGCTGGTTAACCCAGACACGTGGGATAGAACAAAATATAACTGAATGAAAAAAGTCAATGTAATGATGCCTAAAGATAATCTGATATACTCATAGATTGGTCCTTAACCCAATTGTCATCAGAGAGGCTTCATCTAACAGCTGACAGAAATATATTACAGATCCAGTGCCAAATATTAGGTGGAGTTTGGGGAGTCCATCAGAGGGGGGGAGAAAGGATTGTAGGAACCAAACTGGTCAAGGATACCACAATAAAACCCACATAATCAACAAAGTCAGGCTGAAAGGGGCTGACAGAGATTGAACCAACAACCAGAGAAATTGCCTGGGACTGACCTAAGCACACTGGATCAAATTTACAGCTGTTGACAATTTTTCCTCTTCCAGGACTCCAAACAGTGGGAAAAGGGGGGCTCACTGACACGTTGACTGATATTCGGATCTCTACTCCTCATACTAGGTAAACTTTCCCAGCTTTAGTTCATGGGGACGTACTTACTATAAGTGGATATGCTATCTTTTATTGATACCTGTGAGATACCTGTCCTGCCCTGAGCTGAAAAAAGGATGAGTGGAACTGAGGACAGGAATGTGTGGTTAAAGTGAAGGACTGGGAAGAGAAGGGGGAGGAGTATCTGCACCTTGGGTGTAAAACAAATGAAAGTTTAAAATGAAAAAAAGGCCCTCCACCCTCTGCTTGAGGTAAGTGTGGGCTGTGCATGGACCCAACACCCCCATTACCCCCTTGGGACTTCCTGGGTGTGCTCCACATGTAGTGGACCCCCCACTTCAGGGTGGACCACCCAGAGTCTGGCCACACCTCAGTATTGCCCCCTACACACTGTGCCCTCCATGCTTTATTTGAGTCTTGGCCCCCTATGCCCTCTGCTTGAGTGAAGAGAACACAAGGAGAGGCTGGACCATCCAGAGTTGCCGACATTGAAGTCTTGGCCCACCTATGCCCACTGAGTGATGAGAGTTGAGAGTGAGTTAAGAGTTGAGAGGGAGGGAACCCCACCTGCACACACTTGAAGAAGGGATTGGAAGACAACAGTATAAGAACACACTCAACAACAGAAAGACCAATATGACACCAACAGAATCTAGGGACTCTACATCAGCAAGACCTGATATCCCAACACATATTAAGCAAACAAGAAGGACCTAAAACAACTATATGAAGATGATAGAAACCCTCAAAGAGGAAATGAGAAAATCTCTTAAAGACAAAGAGGAAAAAACAAACAAAAAATTCAAAAAACACACAAATCACTTAAGGAATGCAAAGAACACCAAGAAAAAACAAACAAGTGAAGGAAACAATTCAAACAGTTCAAGGCTTAAAAGCTGAAATAGAAACAAAGAGAGCTCAAAAAGGGGGAATTCTGGAAATAGAAAAGCTGGGTAACAATCAGGAACTACAGATGTAAGTATGGCTAATAGAATAAAGAGATGGAAGAGAGAATCTCAGATGGTGAAGACTCACAAGAGGAAGTAAACTCATCAACCAAAGAAACTCTCAAGTCCAACAAATCCCTAACACAAAATATCCAGGAAATATGTGACACTGAGAAAAGACCAAACCTAAGAATAATAGATATAGAGGAAGGCGAAGAAATACAGCTCAAAGGTACAGAAAACATTTTCAATAAAACCATAGAAGAAAACTTCCCCAACCTAAAGAAGGATATGCCTATGAAAGTACACGAAGGTTACAGAACACCAAACAGACTGGACCACAAAAAGAAGTCCCCTCACCACATAATAATCAAAACACCAAACTTACAGAGTAAAGAAAACATATTAAGATCATCCAAGGAAAAAGGCCAAGTAATGTATAAAGGCAGACCTAACAGAATTACACCTGACTTCTCCAAGGAAACTCTGAAAGCCAGAAGGTCCAGGATACATGTACTGCAAACAATAAGGGACCATGGATGCCAGACCAGACTAATACAACCAGCAAATCTTTCAATCACTGTAGACGGAGAAAACAAGATATTCCTTGACAAAACCATATTTAAACAATACATATCCACCAACCTGGCCCTACAGAAAGAACTGGAAGGAAAATTCAAACCCAATGAAGATAACTACACTCACAAATAGATAATCACCAATTCCCAAACACCAAAAGAAAAAGGAGGGAAAAATTCACACACAATACCACCAACAACAACAAAAACAAAACAAACAAGAATTAACAATCAATGGTCATTAATATCCCTCAATGTCAATGGTCCTAACTTGCCTATAAAAAGACACAGGCTAACAGAATGGATATGAAGACAGACTCTGACTTTCTCTTGCATACAAGAAAAACATCTCAACATCAAAGACAGACACTGCCTCAGAGTAAAGGGTTGGGAAAGATTTTCCAATCAAATTCACCCAAGTAAAAAGCTGCTGTAGCAGCTAATACTAATAGCTAACAAATTAGACTTCAAACTAAAATCAATCCAAAGGAGATGAAGAAGGGCATTTCATACTCATCACAGGGAAAGTCCATCAAGATGAAGTCTCAATGCTGGACATCTACGCCCCAAATACAAAGGCACCCACATTTTAAAAGAAACATTACTAAAACTCAAGTCACAAATAAGGCCTCACACACTTATAGTAGGAGACTTCAACACCCTGCTCTCGCCACTAGACAGGACCACCAGACAGATACTTAACAAAGAAACAAAGGGACTAACAAGACAAGTTATGACCCAATTGGGTTTAACAGACATCTATAGAACATTCCATTCAAACACAAAAAAATATACTTTCTTCTCGGCGCCACATGGAACCTTCTCTAAAACTGACCACATACATGGCAACATAGCAAACCTCCACAGATACAAAAAAATGGAAGAAACCTCCATATGGTATCAGATCACCATGCCATAAAGTTAGAATTCAATAAAAACACAAAATGCAGAAACCCTACAAACTCATGGAAATTGAGCAATGCAAAATTGCACCATTCCTGGGTAAAGTGAGAAATAAAAAAAGAAATTAAAGACTTCCTGTAATCCAATGAGAATAAAGACAGACACAACATACTCAAACTTATGGGACATTTTGAAAACAGTGCTAGCACTAAGTTCAAATCACTAAGTGTCCACATGAAGAAACTGGAGAAGAGTCACACTAGAGAATTAACAGCACAACTGAAAGCTCAAAAAACAAAAAGAAGCAAACTCACCCTGGAGGAGTAGGCAGCAGGAAATAATCAAACTGAGAGCTGAAACCAATGAAGTAGAAACAAAGAAAACAATGAAAGAATCAATGAAAAACAGTTGGTTCTTTGAGAAAATCTACAAGATAGACAAACCTTTATCCAAGCTAACAAAAAGTCAGAGAGGGAGAGAGGGAGAGAGAGAGAAAGAGAGAGAGACAGACAGACAGAGAGAGAGAGAAAGAGAAAGAGAGAAAGAGAGAGAGTGCTAATTTACAAAATCAGAAATGAAAGGGGGATATAACAACGGACACTGAGGAAATCCAGAGAATCTTCAAGTCATACTTTGAAAACCTGTACTCCACAAGATTCGAAAATTTAAGGAAAATGGACAATTTTCTGGATACATATCACTTACTGAAATTAAATCAAGAATAGATAAGCCATGTAAATAGACCTATAACACCTAATTAAATAGAAGCAGCCATCAAAAGTCTCCCAAACAAAAAAACAAACAAACAAACAAACAAACAAACAAAAAACTGCCCAGGACCAGATGCTTTCAGTGCAGAATTCTACCAGAAATTCAAAGAATTAATAACAATACTCCACAAACTGTTCCACACAATAGAAGCAGAAGGGACATTGCCAAAATCTTTTTACAAAGCTACAATTACCTTGGTACACAAGCCACACAAAGACACAACTAAGAAAGAGAACTACAGACCCCCAGGAACATTGAAGATAAAATACTGGCAAATCAAATCCAAGAACACATCAGAAAAATCATCCACCATGATCAAGTAGGCTTCATCCCAGGGATGCAAGTATGATTTAATATACGAAAATCCACCAGTGTAATCTACCATATAAATAAGCTGAAAAAGAAAAATCACATGCTCATCTCATCAGATGCTGAAAAAGCCTTTGACAAAATCCAGCACCCCTTCATGATAAAGGTCTTGGAGACAACAAGAATAATAGGAACATACCTAAACACAATAAAAGCAATATACAGCAAATCAACAGCCAACATCTAATTAAATGGAGAGAATCTCAACATGATTCCTCTAAAATCAAGAACAAGACAAAGCTGTCCACTCTCTCCATATCTCTTCAATATTGTTCTTGAAGTTCTAGACAGAGCAGTAAGACAACAAAAGGAGATCAAAGGGGATACAGATTAGAAAGGAGGAAGTCAAACTTTCACTATTTGCAGACGATATGATAGTTTACATAAGTGACCCGAAAAACTCTACCAGGGAACTCCTATAGCTGATAAACCCCATCAGCAAAGTGGCAGGATACAAGATGAACTCAAAAAAATCAGTAGCCCTACTATATACAAATGATAAATGGGCTGAGAAAGAAATCAGAAACATTGCCATTTACAATAGCCACAAACAACATAAAATACCTTTAAGATAAATTTTTTCTCTATTTTTATTTAAATTAGAAACAAGACTGTTTTACATGTCAATCCCACTTCTCTCTCCCTCCCCTCCACCTCTGCCCCATTCCCCCACTAATGCCCTACCTATCCCATACATTTCTGCTCCCCAGGGAGGGAGAGACCTTCCATGGGGGATCTTCAGTATGTCATATCCTTTGGGATAGGGCCTAGGCCCTCCCCCGTGTGTCTAGACTGAGAGAGTATCCCTCTACTTGGAATGTGCCTCCCCAGTTCATTCCTATGCTAGTGATAAGTACTGAACTACTACAGGAGTTCTCATAGATTTCCGAGATTTTCCCACTGACACCCACATTGATGGGGTCCAGATCAGTCCTAGGCTGGTTTCCCAGCTATCAGTCTGCGGACCATGAGTTTCCCCCTTGTTCAGGTCAGCTATTTCTGTGGGTTTCACCAGCCTGGTCTTGACCCCTTTGGTCATCACTCCTCCCTCTCTGCAACTGGGTTCCATTTCAGTTCAGCGATTAGCTGTGGGTGTCTGCTTCTACTTCCATCAGCTAATGGATGAAGGTTCAAGGATAGCATATAAGGTAGTCATCAATCTCATTATCAGGGGAGGGCATTTAAGGTAGCCTCTCCACTGTTGCTTAAAGTGTTAGCTGGTGTCATCATTGTAGATTCTCTGGCAGTGTGGAACCTAACTATGTTCATAGCAGCATTATTTGTAATAGCCAAAACCTGGAAGCAACCTAGATGCCCCTCAACTGAAGAATGAATAGGGAAAATGTGGTACATTTATACAATAGAGTATTACTCAGCAGAAAAAAAAAACAATGGAATCCTGAAATTCACAGGCAAATGGGTAGAACTAGAAGAAACCATTCTGAGTGAGGTAACCAGTCACAAAAAGACAAAAATTTTATGTACTCAGTCATATATGGATTTTAGATCTAGAGCAAAGAAGTACCAGCCTACAATCCCATCTGCCAGAGAAGGTAGGAAACAAGGAGGACCCTAAGAGACATAAATTGTCCCCCAGAGAAGGGGAAATGGACAAGATCTCCTAAGCTAATGGGGATCATGGGGGAAGGGGAGAGGGAGTTAGAAGAAAGAAAAGGGGAGAAGAGGAGGAGAGAGGAGGACATGGGGAACAGGAATATCTAGTCAGGGGAAGAATAGAGAAGAGCAAGAAAAGAGACAGAGCCATTATAGGTTTAAAGAGAATTTTTGCAGTAGGGAAATGTCCAGAGATCTACAAGATTGACCCCAACTAACAATCTAAGCAATAGTCAAGAGGCTACCTTAAAAGCCCTTCCCCAATAAAGAGATTGATGACTACCTTATATGACACCCTAGAGCCTTCATCCAGTAGCTGATGGAAACAGAAGCAGACACCCACAAATACACACTGATCTGAACTCTGGAATCCAGTTGCAGAGAGGGAGGAGTCATGAGCAAAAGGGTCAAGACCAGACTGCAGAAACCCACAGAAACAGCTGACCTGAATAAGGAGTTGCTCATGGACCCAAGACTGATAGCTGGGGAACCAGCATGGCACTGTTCCAGACCCCCTGAAGGAGGAAGTCAGTTTGGACTTCTGGACAATCTATGGGGCCATCAGTAGTGGATCAGTATTTACTCCTAGTACACAAATGAAGTTTGGGAACCCTCTCCACATAGAGGGATACTCTCTCAGCCTAGACACACTGGGGAGGGTCTAGGCCTTGTTCCAAATGATGTGACAGACTTTGGAGATCCCCCATGGAAGGCCTCACCCTCCTTGGGGAGCAAAAAGGGGTTGGGATAGGGAGGTCAGTGGGGAGCAGGGGAGGAGGGGAGGGACAGGGAACTGAGATTGACATATCAAAGAAGCTTGTTTCTAATTTAAATAAAAAATAAAATAATAATTGAAGGAAAAACTTGTAGATTCAAGATACCTTTATTCAGATAAATACCAGCCAAACACAAGCCAGAGTGTGCCCAGGGGCAGCAAGGCAGGGAGGCCAGAGAGAAGGGGCAGCCGAAGGGGAAGAGAGCGTTCCATGGGCTCCTGGTGGCTTAAGAGCCCATGCCGTGTCACTCTGACCTCACCTTGACCACGCCTTGACAGGCATGGTCAGGCACACCTGTAGCCAGCCCTTAGGAAGCATGGTTATGGTGTCTCACTACTAATAATTATTAAATAAAAAGAATTTGTGGTTATATATATCATAGTCTCTATAGTGGAACCTATTACAATTATCTTATGAAAGTGACCTAATATTCAACAGACTGAGTAGTAATGATTTATCATTATATGGATATGTTCAACTCGTTCGAAATTCTTAAAGAATAGCTGGAAATGGAGAAGATAACACAATACATTCAATGGGACACAAGAAATGTGAGTCACAGAAGGAATGAAGGGAATAATGGTGGACAAAATTATTAGTGTCACAAAGGATGTGATTTTGGTATCATGGCATATATGTGTGAAGATGAGACAATGATTCCAGTTCCTTCTCCCTTCTGGTATTCAGCTGTCTCCTTAACAAACACATATAGTTTTTGATAGCAGAATCCTGAATCCACACTGTAAGCCGAACAAGCAAGGTTTGTCAGCCATCCTAATGGCAATCCTCAATGTATTCTTAAAAATACTACAATTTCTGAAGAACACACAAGGAGGTCTGTGATGTACCATGACCTCAAGCATCGCCATACTTTGAACAATCAAAGACAGCTACACAGCACTCCTGCCAGTCCTGATGGCTTTGAGTAGCACCTTCTCTTCAAGTGTACTTTGTGGATTCTGAAATTCTCTTCTTAACCTTTGACTCAGAAGAAAAGTGATGACATCCACCTCTGCAGACCTCACTTGAGAAGGAGGATGTCATTAGGGATCAGTGGTATCAGTGGTAATGAATTATGTCTTTTCTGTTCCTCATAATCCTGTGGATTCTACACTTTCACAGTGGGTCTGGGGCTCATCTTTGCTTCTCCAGAAACTCTTTTTCCCTTTTTAAAATTAAATTAGAAAAAATCTTGTTTTACATGTCCATTCCAGTTTTCCCTCCCTCCCCTCCTCCCTTACCCCACACCGACCCCCTATCCTATCCCCTTTCTGCTCCTAATGGAGGGTGAGGTCTTCAACGGGGATCTTCAAAGTCTGTCACGCCATTTGGAGCAGGGCCTAGGCCCTCCCCCTGTGTCTAGGTTGAGAGAGTATCCCTCTATATGGAATGGGCTCTCAAAGTCCATTCGTACACTAGGGGTATACTGATCTACCACCAGAGGCCCCATAGACTGTCCAGGCCTGCTAACTGACACCCACATTCAGGGGGCCTGGGTTGGTTGAGGTCTTTGATCCATTTGAACTTAAGTTTTATGCACATGGATCTATCTGAAATCTTCTACATGTCTGCATGTAATTATGCCAGCACCATTTGTTGAAGATGCTTCCTTTTTTCCAATGTATAGTTTTAGCTCCTTTGTCAAAAATCATAGTTCTGTAGATTAATATTAGAATCTTCAATTCAATTCCATTGGTCTACCTGTCGGTTTTTGTGCCAATACCAAGCTGTTTTCCTTACTAAAGCTCTATAGTAGAGTTGAAGTCAGGGATGGTGATGACTCCTGATGTTCCTTTATTGTACAGTGTTGTTTGGGGTATCCTGTATTTTTTTTCCTTTTCCATATAAAGTTTCAAGGTCTGTGAAGAATTGTGCAGAGATTTTGATAGGGATTGCATGGAATCTGTAGATTGCTTTTGGTAAGATTGCCATTTTTACTAGGTTGATCCTACCTATCCAAGAGCATGAGAGAACCTTTCCATTTCCTGGTATCTTCTTAAATTTCTTTCTTTAATGACTCAAATTTCTTGTCATACAGGTCTTTCACCTGTTTGGTTAGAGTTACCCAAGATATTTTATGTTATTTGTGGTTTTTGTAAAGGGTGATATTTCTCTGACTTCTTTCTCAGCCCATTTATCGTCTGCATATAGTAGGGCTACTGATTTTTTTCAGTTCATCTTGAATTCTGGCATTTTGATGAAGGTGTTTGTCAGCTGTTGGAGTTCCCTGGTAGAATTCTTTAGGTCACTTATGTAAACTATCATATCATCTGCAAATAGTGAAATTTTGGTTTCTCCCTTTCTAATTTTTATTCCCTTGATCTTCTTTTGTTGTCTTAATACTCTAGCTAGAACTTCAAGTACAATATTGACTAGATATGGAAAGAGTGGACAAGCTTGTCTTGTTCCTGATTTTTAAACAATCACATTGAGTTTCTCTCTATTTAGTTTGATGTTGGCTGTTGGTTTGCTGTATATCGCCTTTATTATGTTCATATATATTCCTGTTATCTCTGATCTTTGCAAGAACTTTATCATGAAGGGATGTTGAATTTTGTTGAAAACTTTTTCAGCATCTAGTGAGATGATCAGGTGGTTTTTCTTTTTCAGATTGTTCATATGGTGGATTACACTGATGGATTTTCATATGTTGAACTATCCCTGGGATGAAGCCTACTTGATCATGGCATATGCCTCCATGCCCCCCTCTCTCTACCAGAGTTATTTTGAGTAAAGGTCTGTCTATATTTGGAATAAGATTAGTCTATATAATTGATTTTCTCAAACAAAAAACTACGTGTTTTGAATCTTTGTATAATTCTCTCTCTGTGTTTATTCTGATTTCAGCTATCATTTTGATTATTTTCTTGCTTCTTTTTGTTTTATAGCTTTTGTATATTTTTATTTGCTAGTATGAGGCCTCTCCAATTTTCTTATGAAGGCATTTATTCCTATGAACTTTCCTCTTAGCAAACTTTCATTGAGGCCCATATGTTTTGGTATAATATGCATTCATTTCCTTAAATTCTAAGAAGTCTTTAATTTCCTTTTTTATTTATTTCTTTACCCGGTAGTCATTCAGCATAGAGTTGCTTGGTTTCCATGAGTTCGTAGGCTTTCTATTGTTTTGTTGTTGTAATCCATAGCTTCAATCTGTAGTGGTCTGATAGAATGCAATGGTAATTTCTGATGACAGATTTTCTGCCCTACAGTCCCAAATTAACACACAGAGGGTATATTGATTGCAATTGTTTGACCAATGGCTCAGGCTTCTTATTTCTAGCTGTCTCTTATTAATCCATTTCTATTAAACTATGTATTGCCATGAGACTGTGGCTTACCCACAATGCTCTGCTGGCATGTTACTCCTGCTGCAGCTACTTGGTGTCTCTCTGGCAGCTTCTGTGTGTGTTCCTCTCCCCAAAATTCTCCTAGTCTTGTAGCCCCACCTATACTTCCTGCCTGTCTATGGACAAAACAGCTTTATTCATCTACCAATAAGATAAACATATTCACAACACACAGAAGGATATCTCCCATCAAATTTCAATTTTCTTGTATATGTTGAGATTTTTTTGTGACTGGGTGTGTATATGTTTGAGTTTTTCTTGTTTTGATTATGCTGACTTGGGATTATTGCTTGTGTTTTCTAGCGTATAGTTAACCTCCCTTGTTTGGTGATTTTTCTTCTAGTATCTTCTGTAGGATTGAATTTGTGGGTATATGTGGTTTAATTTTACATTATAATCCATATCATATTTTCTCTATCTATGATCATTCAAATTTTGGCTAGCTATCATCTGTGCTCTCTTAAATCTGTCAGCATCTGTTTAACGATGTTCATAGCAGCACTATTTGTAATAGCCAGAAACTGGAAGCAGCCTAGATGCCCCTCAACCAAAGAATGGATAGAGAAAATGTGGTACATTTACACAATGGAGTACTACTCAGCAGAAAAAAGAAACAATGGAATCTTGAAATTTGCAGGAAAATGGATGGAACTAGAAGAAACCATTCTGAGTGAGGTAACCCAATCACAAAAAGACAAACATGGTATGTACTCACTCATATGTGTATTTTAGACATAGAGTAAAGGATTACCAGCCTACAATCCACACCGCCGGAGAAGCTAGGAAATAAAGAGGACCCTAAGAGAGACATATATGGTCCCCTGGAGAAGGGTAAAGGGACAAGATCTCCTGAGCAAATTGGGAGCATGGGAGGAGGGGTGAGGGACCTAGGAGAATGAGAAGAAAAGAAGAGGAGAGGTGAGGAGGACATGAGAGAGCAGAAAGGTTGCGTAGGGGAGAACAGAAGAAAACAAGAAAGGAGATTCCAAAATAGAGGGAGACCTTTTAGGTTTACAGAGATATCAGGAACCAGGGAAATGTTTGGAGCTCTACAAAGATGACAGCTAACAATCTAAGCAACAGAGGAAAGGAATCCATTTGCAGAGAAGGAGGAGTGATGAGCAAAGGGGTCCAGACCAGGCTGGTGAAACCCACAGAAACATCTGACATGAACAATAGGGAGCTCTTGGTCCCCAGACTGATAACTGGGATACCAGCATGGGACTGATCTAGACCCCAGGAATGTGGGTTTCACTGAGGAGACCTCAGAAATCTATGGGACCTCCTGTAGTAGTTCAGTACTTATCCCTACCATAGGTATGGACTTTGGGAGCCCATTCCACATAGAGGGATACTCCCTGAGCCAAGACACACACACGCATGGGGGTGGCCTTATCCCAAAGGATATGATAGACTCTGATTACCCCCTATGGAAGGCCTCACCCTCCCTTGGGAGCAGAAAGGATATGTGATAGGTAGGGTTTTAGTTGGGAGGGTGGTAAGGGAGGAGGGGAGGGAGAGAGAACTGGGATTGACATGTAAAACAATCTGTTTTTAATTCAAATAAAAAAGTAAATAATAATAAAGTGAAAAAATCTGTCAACACATCTGTGCAGGCCCTTCTGACTTTTAGAGCCATAGGATATTTGGGTGTCATGATAATACGTCTACCTTTGTATGTTATTTGGATTTTTCTTGTAGCTTTTAAAGTTTTCTTTGTTCTATGTCTTTAGTCTTTTGAATATTAAGTGGCAATAAGTCTTCCTTTACTGGTCTAACATATTTGGTGGTCAATAAGCTTCTTTTATAGTTATGGGCATGTACTTCTTTAGGTTGGGAAATTTTTCTTCTATACTTTTGTCAAAAATACTTTCTGGGCCTTTGAGCTTGGAATCGTCTCTTCCTCTATTCCTATATGTCTTAGGTTTGGTCTTTTCATAGGGTTCCAGATTTATCCTGATGATATGTGTAAGGATATTTTTTTAGATTGAACATTTTCTTTGAACAATATTTCTATTTCTTTCATTGGATCTTCAATGCCTGAGATCCTGTTTTCCATATATTGGATTATGTTGGTGGTGTTTACATATATTTCATGTTTGCATGCTTAGATTTTCCATTTCCAGAATTACTTCAGGATGTATTTTCTTTATTGCTTCTATTTCTATTTTCAGGTCTTGAATACATTTTCAGTTCCTACAACTAGCATAAATTTATGGAGATATTGATAATTGATAGCATCTGAAGAATCAGTTTTCTTTAAGATTGTAGGTTATTAACACTCCAGTGAAAGACCACACATTGAAGAATATATATGGATCACACATTGTACTTGCAAGGTCAATAATGGGGAGTGGATTTGAACTTGACTAGATTGGGGGGTATGCGAAGAGTTGGGGAAAGCATAGATATGTTTGAAACTCATTGTAGGAAATTCTCAAAGAACTACTAAATAGATAAGTAAAATAACAAGAAAATGCACAGACATGTTAAGAACAAATGATGTAATTGAAATCAGTATGTTAAAGGAAGTATGCCAGTATCAAAAATCAAATGGCACACATATGCACAGTCTAAATTTAAAATTGCATATAAGAGTTGGTCCATTACACAACGGAGAATTATTCAGCAAAAAAGGAAAAAAAACAAAACAATCAAACAAACAAAAAATGGAATCTTGAAATTCACAGGCAAATAGATGGAACTAGAAGAAACCATCCTGAGTGAAGTAACCCAGTAACAAATAGATAAACAGGGTATGTACTCATATATAGATATTATATACAGAGCAACGGATCGCCAGCCTACAACCCACACCTCAAAAGATGCTAGGAAACAAGGAGGACCCTAAGAGAGACATGCATGGTCCCCTGGAGAAGGGGAAAGGGACAAGATCTCCCAAACAAATTGGGAGAATGGGGGAGGGGAGAGGGAATTAGGAGAAAGAGAAGGGGAGAAGAAGTGAAGGGGAAGACATGAGGGACCAGGAAGATTGGGTCAGAGGAAGGATTTGGAGAGCAAGAAAAGAGACACCTTAATAAAGGGAGCCATTATAGGCTTAAAGAGAAATCTGGCACTGGGGGAATGTCCAGACATCTACAAGGATGACTACAACTAAGATTCTAAGAAATAGTGAAGAGGCTATCATAAATGCCTTTCCCATATAATGAGATTGATGACTACACTTATATGCCATCCTAGAGCCCTCATCCAGTAGCTGATGGAAGCAGAAGCAGAGACCCACAGCTAAAAACTGAGCCAAATTCCTGGAATTCAGTTGTAGAGAAGTAGGAGTGATGAGCAAAGGGGTCAAGACCAGGCTGGGTAAACACACAGGAAAAAGCTGACCTGAACAAGGGGGAGCTCATGGACCCCAGACTGACAGCTCAGAAAACAGGATAAGACAGAACCAGGCTCCCTGAATGTGTGTGTCATTTAGGAGACATGGGCAGTCTTTGGGGCCTCTGGTAGTGGAACAGTATTTATCCCTAGTGTACAAATGGACATTAAGAGCCCATTCACCAGAGGGATACTCTCTCAACCTAGACACAGAGAGGAGGGCCTAGACCCTACCCCAAATGATGTGACAGAGTTTGATGATCCCCTATGGAAGGCCTCCCCCTTTCTATGGAGCAGAAGAGGGATGGGATGGGGGTCAGTGGGGTTCGGGGGAGGATGGGAGGGAGAAGGAACTGGGATTGATATATAAAATAAGATTGCTCCTAAGTTTAATAAAATATATAAAAATCATTAACAATAATAAAATAAAATTGCTTATATGTTTCTGTATTTTATATATATTTCTATATTTTAATTTTTATATGTTATGTAACTAGGAAGGAAAGAAAGAAATTGAAAAGGTAACAAAATATATTGGATGGGATAATATAAAGTGAGGCAGCCACTAAAGGAAGAAGAGGAACAATCCATCTCAGATAGGGTAGTAGGTGTGTTAACAGTATAATGAAACCTATGCATGCAGATGCCTCAATGAAACCCATTACTTTGGATGATAATTTAAATACATTTTAAAGACTCATTAGAAATGGAAATGAACTGGGATCTGGGGTGAGGCTGGGAAGAAAAGGGGAAGTTTGAAGCCTGAGGACTGGGGTAGATGGGATAGGTGTGTTTAAATGTAGTTTATCAGCAGAGCAGTGTCCCGCGAGCTATATGTTCTCGCCGGCAAGAAATACACGCAGGACATTCGGATCCTTCTGCAGGAAAGCTTTAATGCATCTTGAGAGGGGAGAGCATAAGCTTACCAGAGCAGAGACCCTGAACCAAGAATCCCATCCCTTAAATAAAGGCTGGCAAGCAGCCGCCTGGGACATGTTACCCTATGAATGGCTTCAGCTCCTCAGGCCAAATGAGCCACGGGATAGGCAGAGATCAAAGGAATGGAGATTACCCAGCGCCTGTGAAATAATTTACATTCAGTGCCTGCAGGCACCATCATTGTAATGGAGAATGCAGGAACGGCTCCCTACATATCCCCCTTTTTTTATTAATTAATGATAAGGCTTTATATTTTTATAAGCAAATAGGTCACCCATATGTTGAGGGATAGAGGCAGAGGTTGTACCTTCCCAAATCAAACATTAAGACTGTGTACAAGAGTCGCCATCAGGCTGTTAGCTTGACTCGAAGCATTCTCGACCTGTCCTCTGCCGTTTTTCTGGGAAAGGGAGGCTGGGGCAGGCAACCCTTATGCAGGACAACATACCTCCCAGAGAAGCCTGCATACTAGGCAACTCTGTGCGATGCCTTTGCTCAACACCCTCATGGGCTGCTCAAATCAGACACTCTACCCTGTGCAATGAGCCTAGGCTCCGGGTGTGTAAGAGCTGTCTGGCCGGCGGCCTATTGCTTAAGCATAGTTAGCCAAATAAACGCTTGGGCGATAACCATCTTGTCTCTCTTAGTTTTGAGCCTTGAGCTTACAGACCAGCCAGAGGAGTAACACCAATCCGCAAACGGCTGCATCAAACAATCCCACCCCCACCCCTTTCTCTCCGTCAAGGACAGGAGTTAATCTGGATAACAATAGTGGCTCTCAACTCCCGGGGAGAGGGTGGAGTTCCGACTTTTGAAGGTCCGAAGGGGCTCTTCGGGTGAGTCTTTCTGGGATCCACAGAGGATTTTCTTCATCCTGTGGAAAAACACATATCACTCCCCTGGATCTTATGAGAATAGGATCCGTGCCTCTCCAAAGACCAGTTAAGATATCTTTCCATTTTACCATTTCATTTGACCTCTCAGGTTTTGAGGTTTGGCGCTTGGCCTCAGTATGGCCCTGAGCTTTAATGTTTATGAGGCTTTAAAGTCCCAGGCATTCCAGGCCTTCAAGAAGTGTTGAATAACATGCATGGCCTTTTCCCCTATCAAAGACTGGGAAAGCCATCTGTAATTTTCTCTGCTCCTCTAATGGTAAAAAGGAGTCAGTACCAAATAATGGGGGTGCTGATGGAAGTACACCCGCTGGATTAACAGGCAATGGCCTCATATTTGCTTTCACTTTTGGCAGCCGATATCTATCAGGGTGGTATCTGTCTTGCTCTAGCTCTGTTTCCTCGCTAGAGTCTAAAATCTCAGAGTCTGAGCTGCTCAGCTCCAAGGCCTCTAGTTTCGTTGTAGGGCAGAGGCTAGGTTTTGAGTCTTTATTTCTCTTAAATTTACCGGGGTGTGACCGGTTATTCCCTATTTTCTCTCCCCCTTTTTTATATCCTGGGGAGGGCCTTTTTCCTTGGACATGTCCTTCCTTTTTTGAGCTCCTATTCTCTCATCTCGTTCGGTTTTTGATATATTATCTTGTACCTCTTTAAGCGTTTTTTGACTCTCTGCTACCATGGGACGGCAAGCCTCAATCTCTAGACAGTTTTTAATTAGGTCTCTCTGTTTTGAAGAGCCCATTATGCTGGAGGCTACCTGGGGTAAGCTTGGTCTCGAACTGCAACACCAGCCACGGTGGGCATAATATAAGACCAATGTGAACAAAATTAGAATAAAGACTAGAATTAAGGCTTTTCCATCCCATAGTGGTGACAAATTAAAAGCAAAGTCAAAAAAGAAGGTGTCAGAATAAGGCATACCTCTCCGAACTTACCACCCTGCAGTTCTGAATCCGCCCCGTTAGAGGGGTCTCCGCAATGCCGGAGATGTTAACAAGTTTCCCGGGTTTCGGCACCAGATGTCCCGCGCGCTATATGTTCTCGCCGGCAAGAAATACACGCAGGACATTCGGATCCTTCTGCAGGAAAGCTTTAATGCATCTTGAGAGGGGAGAGCATAAGCTTACCAGAGCAGAGACCCTGAACCAAGAATCCCATCCCTTAAATAAAGGCTGGCAAGCAGCCGCCTGGGACATGTTACCCTATGAATGGCTTCAGCTCCTCAGGCCAAATGAGCCACGGGATAGGCAGAGATCAAAGGAATGGAAATTACCCAGCGCCTGTGAAATAATTTACATTTGGTGTCTGCAGGCACCATCATTGTAATGGAGAATGTAGGAACGGCTCCCTACAGAACAGAGTATTAGCTGTTCTGAGAACTGAAACTCATACAGGATGCTGGAGTCCCATTTCTCAGTGTCTATGGCACAATGCATAATTATGGGATCTCCTCTTGAAATTGGTGGGAAATGTTTAAGAAAAATGATATATGATCTGGCCACTGTTGTGAGAAGACCAGCAATAAATAGGGAATAAATATTAAGAGTCACCTTCGAAGATCTATCTTTTCCCTATCACAATGGCTGCCATCAAAAAAAAAAAACAGTACAAAACATTGGCAAAGATTTGAGGGAAATGAACACTGTGTACGGAAGTGTATTGACAGCTTCTATAATTATTATTGTCACCACCTACATCCTTAAAAATGTCATAATAAAATCCATCATTTTATATTCCACATCTATGTTCTCTTCTGAGGTGATCTGTGGTAACAAAGACTATGAAGACAAGGCATACTGACCTTCATGGGAATTTTCAGTGTGCAATTATCAGGGTGGGATTCTTTTTTATTTTATTCTTTTATTAGTTCAAATTAGGAACAAGCTTGCTTCACATGTCAATCCCTTCTTCCTCTCCCTCCCCTCCCCCCAAAATCCCACTTGCCCCTAGCCATCCCCCCTCCACTCCCCAGGCAAGGTAAGGCCCTCAAAAGGGGGTCCCCAACAGGGTGGGATTCTTGACCTCTAGTTTGGTGATAGAGATTAAAGCTTCTGTGGCTTGAGTGTACTTGGAATAATGTTTGAAAGAAGTAAGTGAATGGACCCATCTTCTCTGCATAGGGATATAAATTTGATGTTTTTACCAAGCCGCATGAGCTACCGAGATCTTTGTTATGATTTTGGATAGACAGTGCTTTGAGGCCATAAATCCAGGGGTAGAATTTTTCTCAATGGGGAAGTCAAAAGTCCATCTCCAAATGCATGTCAGCACAGTGGGGATCTATCTGAATTACCTTATATGAGCACAGAGATCCAGGGAAGTAACTCTACATCTAATGACAGTTTCCTATATCACTTCTGAACATTATACAAGTGATATTAAATGGGCAGTAAGAACATTCATCCAAAAGATAACTTTGTGAATAAAACAGGTTACTGCCAAGACTGGTGACCTAGAGTTTATTCAGGCATTTCACAATGTAGAATAAGAGATTTGACTACTCTGACATCCACAGGCATGTCATGTCATTTGCACACACAATATCTACCCTCCACAACCAGAACTACCCATCATATATAGATGTTTTTAAAATGATAATGAAGGGAATATAAACACTAATTAGAAAATACTTCACATAGTTATTTTTGCTTTTTTAAAGTAATGATTCCAAAGCGGTTTTAAGAGTGTCATACTAGTAAATCTCTTCTAACATTGGCTCTCCAGTGGCAACCATTTCCTTATTAAGAGAAATCACACAGTTGACATATGCTGAAAACTGCAGGTCCCTTGGCTTCCGAGAAGAGGTTCAGAGCATCGTTTGATTTAAGTTAATTATTTAAATTCTGGAGTTCTATTTCAGCTGATGTTTCCATAACTGAGCCAAGTAGTTTGTTCTTAGCAGAAAGGAAATGGAAACTCATAATGTAGGTGGGAACCTAGTAATTTAAAATAATAGAAAAGGTTACATGAAAATAAGATGAAGCAAAGTATGTACAAAGATGAGGGCCCTACCCTGGCCGATGATATAGGTGAGGAGAAAGGAAGAAACTCCTCAGCAAATGTGCACAGAAAGTTCTGTAGGAATAACTCCAATTGCTGTGGAAAGGGTTCTCCGCTCCAATAGCCAGACATTTCCCTTGCACTCAATTCATGCTGATTGCTAATATGTTTTCTACAGCAGTTCTCCAAGATGAGCACAGTATTTTCTTAGGAAACCACCCAGAATCCTCTTATTTATTGTCCAGTCCATGACACTACATAGGATGCATTGCTGTATCTTCCATTCCATTTGCGTGTTGAACCTGTCTACAGCCATGGCAAGAGTCAAACACCAGTATTCCAAGGACTACAAGTACCAAGCCGGCCATCCCCATCCTGAGGAGATTCTCCACTGTGTGATCACTCTGGGTCTCTGGGACTGGGGCTGGAGCTGTGGCTGGGGCTGTGAACAAAGAAGGCAGGCAAGAACAAAATCACATGAGCTGATGTATTAGTGACAATGCTTCTTTGGTTTGGATGTGTTTTATGATGCAGTGATATGCTAAGCAGGTCCTAAGCACCGGTGCACAATTAATGAAATTTATATGAGAGCACAGTGCTTACACTGAGCTCAATGTTCATGTTTCCTGAAAATTTCATTTCCTACATTTGCATATTGGACTAATCATATAACTTGACAGGTTATAGTATAAGCCATTTTCCTGTTGTACCATGATTCCTTTTGATCTTCGTAATGGAGTCTTCAAAGACATCAACCTGTTTGAGTTCATACTTGAGCTAAGATACTTGAGCATGAAATTCACATCAGTACTGAGAACTAAAGGATTGGTGAAGAAAATCACCTTCCATTTCCAATTATGATCTAAGGAAGCCATACTATGCTTTCTTCTCATTCTGGGGATGGGAACATGGAATCTAACTCATGAATGTTTCCTATCGAGTCTTTATACTCACTATCTCTTATCCTCAACGTCATTCAATGTGAGACTGCCTCCTATCACTCGTAGGCATTTTTATCTGCTGGCAATGCAGCAGGAACCTACATTGCAGAAGTTTAACCAATAAAAGCCAACCTTCAGTCTTGATTGCCTACTCTGAAGCTGATCTGTGTGAACTGCAAGGACCTGAGGTCATCACAGGACTTGGCAAGACTGTCAGAGTAGGTTTACCATGGTGGACACCTAGGAGAAGAGGATTCAGCATGTTAAATTATATTTTGTCTCCAGCACTTTGGCTGTGGTTGGAAATATTTGGGAGATGTATTTCCTGCAGTGAAATATTGAGTACACAATATACCTGTGCTCAAAAATGACATGGAAGAGTTGTTTTGGCTATCCTGAATTTTTTCTTTTTCCATATAAAGTTGGGAATTGTTCTTTCAGGGTCTGTGAAGAATTTTGATGAGGATTGCATTGAATCTTTACATTTCTTTTGGTAAGATTGCCATTTTTACTATGTTGATCCTACCTATCAAAAAGCAGAAAGGGTATGGGATAGGTAGGGTGTTAGTTGGGGGGGGGCAGGGGAGGAGGGGCGGGATAGGGAACTGGGATTGACATGTAAATCAATCTTTTTTTCTAATTCAAATAAAAAATGGAGAAAAAAAGTTACATGGAAGAAATCAGAGTGTTACTCTTACAGGGTGTCTGCCAAACGGAGGAAATAAATACCTGTTTTCTAACAAGAAAGCTAGGAGTGAAAGTTGTTCATAACCAGGTGACCTTTCTATCTGTAGGTCCAGACCTCACCTAAATCCCACAGAATGTTTATCTCAGACTCTCATCCTTAGACCTTCATCATTAGCTTTTAGTTAACAAAGCCCATCCTTAGGGGAGATGTCACATATACTTAATAGCCTGCTGACATCATTACTTACTCAGTCAAAGATCACACCAGACTGATCTTTGGTAAGCTATAGATCCCGTCATCATTTTTGAAGAACTTTGAGTTGAGTTTTGATACAGTTATACCTAGTTGTTCACTGGAGTTTTTGTTAACACCAGTAATCTTCTTTCCCAAAACTGTACTGTGTTTACACAACAAGCCTTCAAAGGCTTTGAAGAAGAGTGAACCAGCAACTACTATGTCAGCCTGACCTGAATTTTCCTTATTGCTTCATGTGGGACATTTCCATGCCGGAAGTAGAGCTTTCAGGATCCGCCATAGGAAAAGGCAAACACTGTGACCCTTATTGCCTCTCACCTGTCACCACCAGCTATAGGGAGTCACTTTGCCCAGGTCACCCAGAAGAGTTATAACAGCAGCAGTGACATCACCCTGCATTATACACTCCCATGGTTGGGATGATAAACTTGGCTTTGTGATTAGGCACTGGTACAGCTGATCTGTCTCAGGGTGCTGGGCTTCCTTCTTTATTTTTTTGGTTTTTTGAGACAGGGTTTCTCTGTGTAGCTTTGGAGGCTATCCAGGCACTTGCTCTGGAGACCAGGCTGTCCTCGAACTTACAGAGATCCACCTGCCTCTGCCTCCTGAGTGCTGGGATTAAAGGTGTGTGCCACCAACACCCGGCTGGGCTTCCTTCTTTATATAGGAAAAATACTTGAGTTTCCATAGTTGCCTCACACAGATTGTCATGGGGTTCCCTGTCATGATCTGAGAGCATAGCTCAGCCCAGATGGTAGGTTTCTGGAGGGTGCCTGAAAAGAGGTAAGTGACAAGCGTGTGGGTCTCTAAACAGTTTTACAGTGAATGTGAAGCTCAGTCTTGAATAATAGAAGGGCACACAGAGCTATCTGAAGATCATTCTCTCTTCTTACCCTCCTGATGGGGGAAGTATGCCTATACTGGGCTTTCTCCAGTTAGGTTCCGAGTAGTTTCATCACACTCAGTGAGAGACAGAATAATAAAGTTCTGCTTGGCCAATGAAACGGCAAGTTAGGCAGGACTAGAAGTCAAAGAGGATTCTGGGAAATGTAGTAGAGAAGTGATGATCCAGACAGGAAGTGACATAGCAAGGAGACTCATATTTAAGCGAAGGAGAAACAGGAAGGGTCCCTTTTTCCCGTTCGCCTCCTCCAGCGGTAGGATGTGAGCCACCGGCAAGGAGGGACGCCAATAAGGCATCTGATAAGATAAGTCTTATAACATATATAGATTTATGATAATTAAGACTGAACTAGCAGATGAGAAGTCCTAGTCATTGGCCAAGCAGCATTGTACCTAATACAAGTTTCTGTGTATTCATTTGGGCTCTAACTCAGGCAGGTGGCTGGAGTAAAGCTCACATGTGGCGGTGGGGCTCAGGCAGCTTTTGGCAGAAAGATTTATCGTAACACCCTCCAAGTTCCATTCAGACAACAGCCCTCATTCATTTCTGTATCTTAACACCAACAGTCTGCACCTGCATCAGTGAGATAATGGTTCTATCCTTCCCTGTACTCATAACAAACCAGAGTCTCCTGGGGAAACCTGTTTCAGGCTCAGTGTCATTTAGTAGAGAGGCTGCAGCATCCTCACCTGAGACTAGAATCTCCATGATGTTACTCTCCTCTGACAACACTTGAGGAATGTTTAAGGAATAGCCATAGCATCTGAAATTCTGTCTCTCACTGAGTGTGATGAAACTACTCGGAACCTAACTGGAGAAAGCCCAGTATAGGCATACTCTGAGCCCCTGGACCTGGAGAACTGCTTGTCCTTAATTAAAATAGACCTGTTGTATCTCGGATTTGAGATACATGAGAGGGGCACAGATCCTCCTAAATTTACAACAGGGTTTGGCAATGCAAACAGGGTGGATTTGTTTTAGACACCTAATAGAGATGCCTATGGACTATTAAAAGGATTTACGAAGTCTGGATTGCGCCCCACCCCCAGACCTGACTAATGAGTAGGGATATGTTCAAAGCAGATTTTTCTTTTTTTCTCCTGCTACAGAGATATTAATGAGGACAAATGAAGTTCCAGGTGAAACAAAGCACTGGTACAGGACCCCAGATTTTTCTTAAGAGTCACATCTGGGCATCCCCGTGACTCCCGAGTATCCACTCCCCTGTCACCACCAGCTCAAGTTTATTTCTGCATTCTAACCACACAAGCAAAGTTGTAAGAGTAACGGAGCTATCAGCCTGCCAGCAGTGTTGGCACAGAAGGGATAGTCAGTTTGCTTCATTGTGATTGTTTGGGGTGTATCTGTCCCAGGCTTCCCTCTTTGTCTAGCACATACATTTAGGCTTCTCAGGTCCCTTCACACCACATGGCAACAGGACTCTCTGATGTGATCATAGATCCTGACTCAACCCATATTATGGGATTATGAAGGGTCCTGACAAATAAGAAGAAAGAAAGGATCTCGTCTTCAATTTAGGAGAATTGCACAGAGAATCTAGTCATCATTGGTGGGAAATATAAGCTGATTTGCAATACCAGGACACACGTTGACCACATTTTCCCTTTGATCTTGGATTCCAGTTTTAACATCAACCCCGGTTTCGGCACCTCAAGTCAAGCTGCATCACACATTCTGTGACACTGAGTTCAGGAGTCCTGACTCTCTATCACCCACAGCACATCAGGTCTTTGCTACTATTCTGGGTCAGTTACAATTACACTCAAATGAAAGTCCTGCACTTCCTTACCTGAGACCAGGAGCTCTAGGTGGTTACTGGGCACTGACCACAGCTGGGAGCTGGTCCAATAATAGCCATAGCATGTGAACCTCCACCTCTGGTTGGCAGTCACAGGACCCACGGTGAACACGGCTCCAAACAGATGAGGGAATATATTCTGTGAGGTTAAAGGCCTGGAGAACTTCTCATCTTCCTTCATTAGAATGAGCCAGTTATATGATTGTTGTGATGCACATTGAAGGGACACATTCGATCCTGATGTCACCACAGGGCTGGAAAGAGCTGACAGTTTCAGTTGGTTGGGGTAAACTCCTAGGATAGAAGAGGCTGCCTGTTAAGAGACCTCATTTGGGAAGCTTTGTTCACATCTTATAATATTTGAGAAAGGGAGCCCCAATGAGAATAGTCTGTCCTCAAGACAGAACATAGTATTGGGGAAGGTTCCTCTCACCTGTCACCACCAGCTCCAGGAAGTCACTGTTTACTGATCTGCTGTCATTGACTTTATAGCTACACCAGTATCTGCCCGCGTCATTCCATTGAACTGATGAGATAGGGAACTTGGCCTTGTTCCCAGTTTTTAGAAAGGTTGTTATCAGGTGATCTGGCCTTCCGTCTTTATAGAGAATGTATTCCGTGGCCTCTGAGGACCCTTCACAGAAGAGCGTCACCTGGTTCCCAGTGGTTACCACATTACTTGGCACTGCACTGAGTGTAGGTTTAGAGAGAGCCCCTGCAAGAAAATTGACAGCAGCTGGGTCCCCATAAGCCCCCTCAGAAACAGACTCTCAGACCTAGGACCCATCCAGTCATACACAACATCACCCCGACACCTGCTGTTCTCCAAATATTCTGTCTAGGAGTGACCTGATATCCCCAACAAAAATTTTCAAACCGGGGCATCTGAGAAGACACTCACCTGCCAGCACTGGGTTCCTGAGGCCCAGACTCAATCCTGCAAGAGAGTAACCTGTGAGTGTTTTTTGCACTGAACCATGAGAAAGCCCTCTAATTCCAGATTATTTTTGAGCTGCTGTGACATCCTGGTGTTCCTAGGCATGACTGTGAGGTGGTCTCTCTCTTCGACTAGAATTCCCTCTTCCCATCTTGACATCTCACCAAGATACAGCAGAAATGTGAGAGAGGCAGTCATGGTGTCTTCCATTTGCTACAAGTTTACAGAGAGTTGCTCTCTTTGCCAAATGGATGGACTCAAAGTGTCTGCTCTATCCTGGGTGGTTTCTCCTTTGTGTCTTGAGGATGTAGTATCGCAGACCCTGAGAAAGAGGAACTGTTCTTCCCAGGCACCTAACTCTTCTTTCCCCAGTGCTGTGATGGGTTGGGCTGCGAAATACGTGGCTTCTGTATCTTGTTGCAAGATACAGATTCAAGAGACAGAACCTCTTGAATCGCATGTAGGTCTCAGTCTCCTCCTCCTCCTGCTTCAGCTTTCTTGTTCTGGGATTGTAAACCCCAAATCAAATAGTGGTCTCTTCTTGTATTTTCACTGTTAGCCTCTACATCTAGGTGAATCCTGTCAGTCACCATGGACCAGGACTTAATACAAAATAAACGTGGTATCTTCCTGAGCCAGCACCTTCAGCTGAGGAGGCTTAGAGCTAGCTTGTCCTTTTCGCTCATTGTTTCTTCTTGGTTCTCTGTCACACTGTCAGCCAGACCACACACATGGCAAGTTTTCTACCCTCCCCTGCAGGAGAATATATATTGGGAGTATATTATAAACTTTTCCTGGGGATTCCTGTTTACTCATCCCAGTGACAGAAACAAAGACGAGATCCTACACACATCTATGTGGTAACCAATGAGTTATATTAAGTTTCCCTAGAAGCATGTGCTCAATATTTTTTGTTTTGGACGTTTGATTTAGTTTGTTGTTGTTGTTGTTTCTTTGTTGGTTTCTTGAGATAGTGCTTTACTACATATCTCTGGCTGTCCTGGAACTCACTACGTAGAACAGAAAAGATCCACCAACCAGTACTACCTCCCAAAGTTTGAGAACACTGCTCCACAATTCCCAGAAATATTGGAAAGTTTTCAGTGGTTATATCCCTGGAAATTTTAACTGACCTTTTTTTTGTAAAATGGCAGAAAATTTCCAGGGATATAACCATTTTCAGGGAAACACAGTATCCTCATAGCTCTTGATTATATTCTATTCAGCTAAATAATTACCAACATACATGATTTTCAAAGGAATAAACCTCTGAAAATTCTTACTTCTTTTGTGTTCCTATTTCATTGTTCAGAATCCTGGTTTTATGAAGGCTGATTTTCATTTAATGCCAGTTCATCCACAAATGTCCATTCCAACTTAAATGTTGTTACCATCCAGACTAGGAGCCTCAGCAGCATGTTCATTGTCTAATATCAGCATCATTTTCATTATACTTATGGGTTCAGGAGTGCTTGAGACTTGGACATTCAAGCATTGCTTAACAATCACACTGTTTTGCAATGCAGTTTGGCTACAAGAGAATTTTCTTCATGTAAATTTTATGGTTAAAGGGCCCCTCTGTGCTCTCATGTACTGCAGGTGGTTAATCTGTTAGTTCTAAACTGTAAAGGTCGTCAAAATCATGAGACTACAAACAGAACTGAAAGCTATAGTTCCCAAAATGCAGAAGGTTCTTTGTTCAAGAAAGAAGGCTAAAACTGCTCAGTCTTTGGACCTATCCTTGTGAAGGATCATTGCAATCAGATTTCCTCCTCCATGGTGGGTGAGGTAGGGTCAGGGCTCCAAGACAGTGTTGGTAGCTGTGCACGCTCTTGCTCTATCTGCAGATGGGTACTGTGATAACTCATCTTACAGTCTGGTTCCTGCAGCAACACTAAAATAAATTGCTTTGTAATTTTATCCACGGGTATATTGTCTCATGCATGGTTATCAGTTTTGTTGTAGGATATTTGTAGTTGTGAAGGTGTTTTTGCTGTGATCAGTGTAAGAAAAATCTGAATGGCCAATAGCTGTGTGGGGGGCATAGGTGAGATATCTGCTCAGAGAGAGAACTCTGGGAAGAAGAGAGGTAGAGTCACCAGCAGAATCCAAACAGAGAGGGAACTGCAGGTGCAAGATCTAAGAGAGGCAACACCAGGATAGTTAGGTGGAAGAGATAGGATCTTCAGGGAGACAGAGGAAGAAGAGGAGAAATCTAGGCGTACAGATTATTCCAGAGAGTTGCCAGGAGACTCAGAACAAGTCAGAGGTACATAATGCAAAAAGGTAATTGGGCCACATTGCATGATATAGATTAGCAACAAAAGGGTTAATTTAAGTTATACATACTAGTTAGAAAGAAGCCTAAGCTATAGTTGAGGTTTCATAATTAATCAAATTCTCTGTCTCATTATTTGGGTACTGGCTGGCAGGACAGAGAAAGATTTCTTATACTAAGCATCCAATGTGGGGTAAGTATTTCCACATAGGACTTGAGGAAGGTTTAAAATTGTTGCAAAGTAGGAACCAGACATGGCTACCTAGTCCTTCCATCTCTCAGGTGGCCATTGCCTGCTGGCATGAGCCAGCCAGCAACATGTGTGGGGCTGCACCATGGGTTTAAAATTTGTGTGTTTTCAAAGCAAAAACATCAGCTGCTGAGAAAGACAAGTATCCCAGGTGATCAAGCCTTTCAAACGGCCTCTATTTCAGTTTCCTCAAAAAGTCTGCATCCAGAACAACTCAAAGCTGGTAGGTGACACTCTGTCTTTATAAGGAAGCCTCTTTAATTAGCTGATAATTTTTCAAGCTCATTACCTGCTCATCTTCTGATGAGGATGCTTTTGTTGTGCCACAAAAGGCAAGAGGAACTAAAAGAAAATGACCATGTAAAGAAAGGAAAAATATTCATTGTGGGCATTGAATGGTGTTTCAATATTACTCCAATATACTCCAATATTAACTTATCAGGGATTTAGGGAGATACAGTAGTACCTTAGAAAGGTAATACTCAAACGTATATAGTATTCTTGACTTACGTACAGCCTTAAAGATCTCTTCAAGTCACACACAAACTCTCTCTCTCTCTCTCTCTCTCTCTCTCTCTCTCTTTTGCACACACACACACACACACACACACACACACACACACTTGAAGTCCATACTTCAGCATGTGAAAGTTAACAGGGAAGCCAACTGTATGAAGCTTTTCCAGGAGAGCTGTAAACAAACATCTCTTCATGCTATATAGATGAAAGTGAGGATAACATCAATGTCCAACTTGGTGAACCAAGAAGTTTTATTGAGATAGTTAAGTAATATGTGTAAGAGTTTGTTTACAGGAACAAAAAAGGCAGCTGAATTCAAAATCCAACACCAGGATATGTGACAACTCGCAAAACTAGAATTCTGGAGCTCCCCGAGCAACTGTAGGTATTTCAGAATGTTAGAGAGCATCCTTTCCAGGTAGCCGAATGGCCAAGGAAGGGCATCAGGAACATTTCAGGACAGAAATGTTTGGAGTTCATAGCAGAATTAATAGTAGGAAATAAGAACTAAAGAAAACAGCACTCTTCCTTGGCTGACTAGGAGAGAATATGACTGTTCCAAGAGAGATCACAGGAGAATAAAACTTGTGTAAATGTTGACAAGACCTTGCTGATCCATGGATGGATGCTTAGTCCCCCTCAGATTCTGTGTTGTGCTTTAGTTGCCTACAATTTTGTTCCTCTGACTTCGTTAATTGCTAGAAAAGACTTCTCCTCCTCCTCACACCTCTGCATATAAGCCACACCGTTTCTTCCTTCTTAACCCTTCTCTTCTGATCACAGCTCTTCATCTGGCACTGCAAAATCTGTCTCAATACGCCCAGCACTAGTGCTCACTAGAGGAAAATCACAAGCTTCCATTTAAGACAATATAACACTTAAAATTGAACAACCACAAGCAGAACATAAGCCCCTTACTCCTTACCTAGGGTAGGGTTACCATGAATTTTCCAGATTTAAGCATTGTTAAAGGAGAGGTTCATGATGCCTCTCTTTTCCTGTTACTATGATAAAATAATCTGGGGGTGTAACCAATTTAAAGAAGGGAGGTCTTTCACAGCTCACAGCTCCAGAGTACTGTTGATCATGGAAGAGAAATCAAGGCATCGGAAACTTGAAGCATCCAGAAGCATTACAGCCACATATAATAAGCAGAGACAGATGAATGAATACACATTGATGCTCAGTTAACTTTCTTGATTTTGTAAACACCTGGTGCCCATTGGCCCAAAATTAGTCCCACCTGAAATTAAGATGGGTCTTTCCCCATCAACATATGTAATCAAGATAATGCCCTAGAAACATGCCAATACACTCAGGAGCCATAAACGGATGTTGAAGGCCCAGATGGGCTCTCCATACCTATGTGCTGACCTGAGAATCTTATGTCTTCAGGCTTACTATCTCCTTCTTGACAGTGTCCCAATTTTATCTCAATTGAGACATTTGGACCAGTGCTCTGTGTCTTCAAGCCAGTCCACACTCCAGTTTCCACACAATTAACAAGAATAATGGATTGTCAAAATGGAGTGTCCACACTTGACCTAAACAAGACAGCAAGGATACCTAAGACACAGCTCTACTCTTCATGGTTCTCAAAAATTCCAAGAATCAATTGAGGACTAGATGAATCTCTTGTATTGTGAGAATGCAAACATACATCAGAGTTTGGTGGTGCCCAAGCTTCCTGCACAGAACCAGTCATGGACGGAAAAGTCTTGAAGTTCAGTTGAGGCAAGAAAGGAGCAAGGGGGGGTTATGAGCATAATAGGAAAAACCACATAGACAACTCACCCAAGATAATGAGTGCTCATGAACTGTAGACTGACAGTTGGAGAACCTGCATGAGACAAACCTAGTTCCGCTGAATGTGAATAACGGTTATGTGACTTGATCTGTTGGAGGGGGAGCTTGCAGGGGCAACAGGACCTATCCCAGTGGCATGATATGGCTTTTTGGAGCCCATTACCCATGGTGGGATACAATGCTCAGCCTTGACACAGGAAAGAGGGACATGGTCCTACCTCAAATTGGCTTACCAGACTTTGTTGACTCCCCAAGCAAGGCCTTACCCCTCTAAGGAGTAGATACAGTGGGAGAGGGGGAAGGAAGGGACTGGAAATAGAAAAGCTTGGTAAATGATCAGGAACCACTGATGTAAATATAACCAATAGAATACAAGAGATGGAAGAGAGAATCCCGGGTATTGAAGACTCATTTGAGAAGATACAGTCATTGACAAAAGAAAATCTCAAGTCTAACAAATCCCTAGCACAAAATATCCAGGAAATACAGGACACTGTGAAAGACCAAACCTAAGAATAATAGGTATAGAAGAAGGTGAAGAAATTCAGCTCAAAGGTACAGAAAACATATTCAACAAAATCATAAAAGAAAACTTCCCCAACCTAAGGAAGGATATGCCTATGAAAGTAAAGAAGCTTACAGAACACCAAATAGATTGGACCACAAAAAGAAGTCCCCTTGCCACATAATAATCAAAATACCAAACTTACAGAATAAAGACAAAATATTAAGAGCAGCAAAGGATAAAGGCCAAGTAACTTATAAAGGCAGACCTATCTGAATTATACCCAACTTCTCAATGGAAACTTTGAAAGTCAGAAGAACCTGGATAGATGTTCTACAAACACTAAGGGAACAGGGATTCCCAGCCCAGACTACTGGATCCAGCAAAGCTTTCAATCACCATAGATGGATAAAACAACTTATCCCATGAAAAAAACAGATTTAAGCAATACATATCCACAAATCCAGCCCTACAGAAATTACTGGAAGAAAAACTCCAACACAATGAGATAACTACACTCAAAAAAACATAGGCAATAGATAATCCCACTTTACCGAACACCAAAAAGGTGGGGAAATCCACACATAACACCACCAACAACAAATCCAAAACAAACAAGAATCAACAATCAATGGTCATTAATATCCCTCAATGTCAATGGTCTTAACTTGCCTATAAAAAGATACAGGCTAACAGAATGGATACGAAGACAGAATCCATCATTCTGCTGCATACAAGAAACACATCTCAATGTTAAAGACAGATATTCCCTCAGAGTAAAGGGTTGGGAAAAGACGTTCCAATCAAATGGACCCAAGAAACAAGCTGGTGTAGCAATCCTAATATCTAACAAATTAGACTTCAAACTAAAATCAATAAAAAAGATAAGAAGGGCATTTCATACTTAGGAAAAGTCCATCAAGATGAATTCTCAATCCTGAACATCTATGCCCCAAATACAAAGGCACCCACATTCGTAAAAGAAATATTACTAAAGCTCAAATCACACATAAAACCTCACACACTTATAGTAGGAGACTTCAATACTCACCACTCTCACCACTAGATAGGACCACCAGACAGAAACTTAACAAAGAAACAAAAGAACTAACAGAAGTTATGACCCAATTGGGTTTAACAGATATCTATAGAACATTCCATCTGAACACAAAAAAATATACCTTCTTCTCAGCGCCACATGGAACTTTCTCTAAAACTGAACACATACTCGGCAACGTAGCAAACCTACACAGATACAAAAAATTGGAATAACCCCCTGTATCTTATCAGACCACCATGCTTTAAAGTTAGAATTCAACAACACAAATTGCAGAAACCCTGCAAACTCATGGAAATTGAATAATGTGCAATTGCACCATTCCTGGGACAAGAAAGAAATAAAAAAAGAAATTAAAACTCCCTAAAATTTAATCAGAATGAAGACACAACATACCCAAACTTATGGGACACTTTGAAAGCAGTGCTAAGAGGAAAGTTCATAGCACTCAGTGCCCACATGAAGAAACTAGGGAATAGTCACACTAGAGAAATGACAGAACAACTGAGAGCTCTAGAACAAAAGGAAGCAAACTCTCCCCAGAGAAACAGATGCCAGGAAATAATCAAACTGAGAGCTGAAATCAATAAAGTAGAAACTAGGAAAACATTACAAAGACTCAATGAAACAAAGAGTTGGTTCTTCGAGAAAGTCAACAAGATAAACAAACCTTAATCCAAACTAACCAAAAGGCAGAGAGAGAACATGCTAATTAACCAAATCAGAAATGAAAAGGGGGACGTAACAACAGACACTGAGGAAATCCAGACAATCATCATGTCATGCTTTGAAAACCAATACTCCACAAAATTCGAAAATCTAAAGGAAATGGACTCACTCTCTTCTACTGGACTCTGGGAGCTTGGACCATTGCTTAGCTGTGGATCTCTGCATCTTCTTCCATCAGTTGCTAGATGAAGGTTCTAAATGATAATTAAATTAATCATCAATCTTTTTACAGGGGAAGGCCAAAGTTCAGGTACTCTCTCCACTGATGCTTAGATTTTTATCTGGGTTCATTCTTGTGGATTTCTTGGAATTCCCCAAGTGCCAGGGCTCTCTCTAGCCCGATAACGACTGCCTCAATCAATCAATATATCTCTTTCCTTGCTCTCCCTCTTTTTCCTTCCCCCATCTCCCCCATCTCTTTCTCTCATGTTCTCCTAACCTCTCTGCTTCTCCCCTCCCCCTCCCTTCTTCCTCAAACTCCCAATTTTCTCAGGAGATCTTGTCTATTTCCCCTTCCCAAGGGCATTCATGTGTGTCTATTTTAGGATTCTCCTTTTTACCTAGCTTCTCTGTTGTCATGGATTATATGGTGGTTATTCTTTGCTTTACATTGAATATCCACTTATAAGTGAGTACATACTGTGTTTTTCTTTCTGGATATGGGTTACCTCACTCAGGATGGTTTTATATAGTTCTATCTACTTGTCTGCATATTTCAAAATGTCATTGTTTTTACTACTGAGTAGTATTCCATTGTGTAAATGTACCATTTTTTTCAGTCAAGATGCATCTAGGTTGCTTCCTGTTTGCATATAACAAATAATGCTTCTATGAATGTAGTTGAGTAAATGTCCTATTTCAAAATGTCATTGTTTTTACTACTGAGTAGTATTCCATTGTGTAAATGTACCATTTTTTTCAGTCAAGATGCATCTAGGTTGCTTCCTGTTTGCATATAACAAATAATGCTTCTATGAATGTAGTTGAGTAAATGTCCTTGTGGTAGAAGTGTGCATCCTTTGGTAATATGGCCAAAAGTAGTATTAGTAGGTCTTGAGGTAGATTAATTCCCAATTTTCTGAGAAACAACCATACTGATTTCCAAATTGGCTGTGCAAGTTTGCACTTCCACCAGCAATGGAGGAATGTTTGGTTTTTAGCTACTTTGTTTATAATAGCATATCACTCGCCAGTAGGAATAATTTGATTTTTCTTCTTATTTGTATCTTTTAACAATAGTGTACTAAATTAGGAAGAATTGAGAGAATACACTCTAAGATTGTTATGAGAAAATGATGTCTTCTTTTTTCAATTTTATTGATTATAGTTTTAATAATTTTATTTAGAACAGTAATTAAGAGGAAGAAACTAAATTACAAGAGGAAGAAAAGTCAAGTTGTACCTATTTTCATATAATATGATGCTATACATAAGTGCTCCTAAAGAGCCCACCAAAAAAAACCCTCTTGAATCTCAAAAACACTTTCAGAAAAATAATAGAAAACAAATCAATACATAAAAAAATCAGTAAGTTTTCTATATACTCATAAGAAAATGAAGAAAGGAAATGATGAGAAAAAAAGAAAAGCGAAAATGGATGGAAACCTATTAAACCAATGAAGTTGCTATCAGAAAAACATGTTATCGCTCATTTGGAGTTGCTACTCTAGGGGAGCTGTGCACCTCTAGTCTAAAAATTGTCACCACCCTTGAGAGAACCATGTACAATTGCACATTTACTCCTATTACACACTCTGTTCATATCCTACTTTTGCTCCTGAGGAGCTCTCTATCCTGGATTGGAATGGGGCTATACTTACCCAATATGTGACACAGTATGTTCCACTTGTCACTCAGCATATTTCAAAATCCACCAAAATTTTAATATGTAACGGTGTTTTGTGTTATGAAAATGTATTTTGTTGCTTCATATCAATGCTTCAGTGTTTTCTGAGAGCCAGATACTAAAGCATAAAATAGGAGATAAATAGACCTTTCCCCTGATGAGACTCCATAAACAGGGCATGCCCCCACCCAGTGCACCGTGAGAACAATGCACGAATGGCAGAGGCTGAAACTTCTGCCATAATAACTTCCTCTTGTCTGGTCCATACAAGGAGTTGACTAAATAAGTTGTAAGGGGAGAGTCTGGGACTTTCCAGGAGTTTAGTTATCTCTGCTCCCTTCATCTGGCCCTTTTGCCTTGGTTCACTTCGATCGCTCCCCATAATGCCTCAGTATTCACACACCAAATCCAAAAAAATAAAAAAAAATTAGAGCCAAATAAGAATATAAGAATACTGAGTCCTTGGAATAGAGCCATATTGATGAAGTGGGCATCCCAGGCATGAGCACAGGGGAAGAAAGACTTAGGGGTACATAGTCAGAAAAGAAGAGCTTGGACTGTTCTAAGAATTGAAACCCAATATAATTCCTGCGGTTACAATTCACAGGTCTCTTTTTCATTAATTTTATTATTTAATAAATTAACTAATTAATTTTCACAGCTTGAACACAGTTTCAACTTCCTCCTCCCCTCACAATCTCCTCACACACCTCCTCTTCACCATCCGTTCTTCCTCCTTTCTCTTCAGATTGTATAACCAGTTGCACTAAGACTAGGTACCTCCTCTCCTATTACTGCTGGACATGGCAACCAAGTGTAAGGAAATGATCCCAGAAGCAGTTAACAGAGACAGAGACAATCCCTGCTTCCACTGTTAGACAACCTGAGAAGACCAAGCTACACAATGGTAACATGTACACAGGGCCTAGAACAGTCATATACAAGCTCCCTGGTTGGTGGTTTAGTCTCTGTGAACCCCTATGAGTCCAGTTCAGTTTATTATCTGGTTTTCTTGTGTTGTCCTTGGCTCCTTTGGCTCTCAAATCTTCAGAGGTTCTCCTATACAATACATTCACTTGGGAGTTCATCGTTCCATAAATGAGAAATTTTGACCAAAGAAAAATATGTGCATGATGCTATACTATGAATATAACCATCATGTCAATGGGTTATAAAAGCATAACATGATAGAAAACTGATAAAACTCATTTAGTAGCCTGAACAAAAATTCTGTGTGCATCAGCACTCTAAATGGTGTGTGGATTTCCATGTGTGCCCAGTGTAATAAATCTAAGTACACATGCATTTATGTTTGAGTAGGTCAGGAAAGGAATACACTTTTTCCATGATCTCATTGTATATGTTAGTAAAATATTTTTGTTACTCCCACTAGCTCCAGGAAGCAGTTTTGGAAGGCATGAATGTATTCATGAATAATGGTGTCAACAGCAGGAAAAGATGGTGAATCAGGAAGAGCTTGCCTTGTGGGGATAAAGAGAGACTGCTGTGGGAAAGAATAACTCATTAACTACGAATGTCAAGACCAACGTCCTGAAATATTGCAGGAATTTGTAGTCCTGTGGAAGTATTCAACATTGTGGATGACGAGGACTAGAAAAGTTTACCTAAGAGGATCTGAAGTAGTAAAAGAAGGGGATTAGATGGGGAGAGGAGTCTGGCGTAGGGCAGGAGAGGCTTGATGGGGTGTTAGCAATCACCATGCACATGATTGTCCCAATTACCAAAGGACAGGGACATGTCAGAGTAAGACTGTAAGAAATTAATGCATAAGAATGAAAATGGCCTACTCTCTGGGCCCTAGCCTCAGTATCACATCCTGTGCCTGACCCCTACCCAGTGAATTCCCAGAGACGTAGAAGCAGCCTCCCTACCCCTCATCCAATTGCCATGGCATCTGCAACCACCAGAGCCATGGCCCTAAATACACCTTCGGAGGTTAGTTTCTGGGTCCCCCGGCTAGAGGGCCCTACTCTCTAGGCCCTAGAGCTGGGGGCACATTCCATGCTCCATCTCCACCCAGGAAGCCACAGAGGCCTGAGAAACCCTCCCCATACTGCCAACCACCCCCATGTCATATGTGACCACTGGAGTCTTGAACCCGCCTATAACTTGAGAAGCCCTGGAGTCTTATCAGTGTCCACCAGAGGCACAGACCCTCCTGTACCTGAAAGAAGAGAAATAATATAAACCACAGGCCCCACCTATGCCAATTGCAGGAAGAGGACCCCCTGAAGCACAGGCCCCATCTGCATCCACTGGAGGAGGACATTGGTAGATGACAGTGTAAGAATGCATTCAATGGATTTTGGGAGCCTTTTCCCCTGTGGAGGGATACTCGCTCAGCCTAGATACACGGGGCAGAGCCTAGGACCTGCCTCAAAAGATGTCACGGACTTTGATGGTTCCCCCATTGAAGGCCTCACTCTCCCTGGGGAGTAGATGGAGAGTGGGACAGGGAAGGTTGGAGAAGCACAGGAGGGTGGGAGGGAGAGGGCACTGGGATTGATATGCAAAATAAGTCTGTTTCTAAATTAAATAAAAAAGAATACTTTCAAAAACATACAGAGCAATATGGCCCACCAGAGACTGGTAGCATTTCATCACTAAGACTTGAGCATACCAATGTAGACTAAGCAGAAGAAAATGGCCTTAAATTACTTTATAAAGATTATAGGGGCCATAAGAAAGGAAAAGAAAAATTACCTTAAAGAAGTGAAGGAAAAGACAAAAACAATTGGAAGGAATCAACAAATCCCTTAAAGAATGCCAAGACAACTAGGAAAAAAATCAAATGTGTCCAAGACTTGAAAAATTAAATAGAAGCAGTACATAAAACTCAAACCAAGGGAATTCTGGAAATGGAAAAATCTGGGTAAATGAACAGGAACTACAGATGCAAGCATAACCAACAGAATATAAGAGATAAAGCAAGAATTTCAACCATTAAAGATACAATAGAAGAAATAGATTCATCTGTTTAAAACTTTCAAATCCACCATATTCTTTACACAAAACATCCAGGACATCTGGGTTGTCATGAAAAGACCAAAAATAAGAATAATAGGGATAGAAGAAAGAGAAGAAGTCCAGGCCAAAGGCACAGAAAATATATTCAGCAAAATCATAGAAGAAATCTATCACAAACTGAAGAAAGGATATACCCATGAAGGTACAAGACACTTACATAACACCAAAGAGACAGAATCAAAAAGAAAAGTCCCTTTACTCTATAATAGTCAAAACATTAAACATACAGAATAAAGAAAGAATACTATAAGCTGCAAAGGAAAAAGGCCACATGACATATAAAGGCAAACCTATCATAACTGCACCCAACTTCTCAATGGAAACAATGAAATCCAGAAGGTAATAGACAAATGTTCTGCAGGCAGTGTGAGAACATGGATGCCACTCTAGACTACAAAAACCAGAAAAGCTTTCCACCACAATAGATGGAGAAAACAAGATATTTCATGACAAAACTAGATTTAAACAATACCTATCTGCAAATCCAGACCTGCATAAAGGACTAGATAGAAAACTCCAACCCAAGGAAGTTAGCTACACCCACAAAAACACAGGCTATTGATAATCCCACAGTAGCAAAACCCAAAGAATGGAAAAACACATGCATAGTACCAACAACAACAAAAAATGATAAATAAAAGAAACTGACAATCACTGGTCATTAATATCTTTAATATCAATGGTCTCAATTCAATTATAAAAAGACACAGGTCAACAGACTGCCTACAAAAACAGGATCCATCCTTCTGCATACAAGAAGCAATTCTCAGCTTCAAAGACAGATACTACCTCAGAGTAAAAGGTTAGGGAAAGATTTTACAATCAAATGGACCTAAGAAACAAGCTGGTATAGGTATCACAAAGTAGACTTCAAACTAAAATTAATCAAAAGAGAGGAAGAAAGACATTTCATAATTGTTACAGGAAAAAACCATCAAAAGCAAGTCTCAATTCAGAACATCTATGCCCCATAGACAAGGGCACTCAGATTTGTAAAAGAAACATTACTAAAGGTTAAATCACATATCAAACCACACACATTAATAGTGAGAGGCTTCAATACCCTACTCTCACCAGTGGACATTACTGCCAGACAGAAAATTAGCAGAAAAACAAGGGAAATAGTAGATATTATGACTCAAATGGACTTACCAGACATGTATAGAATATTTCACCCAAAAGAAAAAAGAATATAACTTCTTCTCAGCACCTCATGTAACCATCTCAGAAAGGAACTGTATACTGACAACAAAGAAAAACTCAACTGACACAAAAATTTGGAAATCCCCTTTTATTTTACTGGATCACCATGGCTTAAATTGAAAATTCAACAACACAAAGCCCTCAAACTCATGGAAATTGAACAATGTTCAACTAAATCATCCCTGGGTCAAGGAAAAAAAGAAATTAAAGACTTCCTAGATTTCAATGAAAATGAATACGCATCATGCACTAATTTATGGGACACTTTGAAAGCAGTGCTAAGAGGAAAGTTCATAGCCCTAAGTGCCTATGTAAAGAACTTAGCGAAATCTCACACTAGGGACTTATAATAAGCATACCTGAAAACTCTAGAAAAAAAGAATCAAACTCACCCAGGAGGCATAGACACCAGGAATTAATCAAATTGAGGGCTGAAATAAATAAAATAGAAACAAAAGAAAACAATACAAAGAATCAATGAGGCAAAAAGTTGTTTCGTCTACAAAATCAGCAAGATAGACTAACATTTATTCAAACTAACCGAGAGGCAGAGAGAGGATATGCAAATTAACAAAATCAGAAATGAAAAGGGGGGAATATATCACCAGACACTGAGTAAACCCAGAGAATCATCACATCATGCTTCAAAAACCTGTACTTCAAAAAAAAATTGGAAAATTTAAAGGAAATGGACAACTTTCTGCAGAGGTACCATATACCAAAATTAAATAGACTTATAACAACTAAGGAAATAGAAGCAGTCATAAAAAAATCTCTAAACCAAAAAGAGCACAGGTCCAGATGGCTTCAATACAGAATTCTACCATAACTTTAAATAAGAGCTAATACCTATATTCCTCAAATTGTTCCACAAAATAGAAACAGAAGGAACCTTGTCAAACAATTTTTATGATACCCTGATACCCAAACCACATGAAGACATAGCTAAGAAAGGAAATTACACAATAATCTCTCATGAACACTGATGCAAAATTAATCAATAAAATACTGGCGAACTGAATCCAAGAACACATCAGAAAAATCATCCACCACTATCAAGTAGGCTTCATCAGAGATGCAGGGGTGGTTCAACATATGAAAATCTGTAAATGTAATCCACCATATAAATAAAATAAAAAAGTCCATATGATCATTTCATTAGATGTTGAAAAAGCATCTCACAAAATCTAACATCCATTCATGATAAAGGTCCTGGAGAGATCAGGGATAACAGGAACATACCTGAATATAATAAATGCAATACACAGCAAGTCAAAAGCCAACCTCCAACTAAATGGAGAGAAACACAAAGCAAGTACTCTAAAATCAGGAACACAATAATGCTGTCCACTCTCACCATATCTATTCAATTATTACAGTATTCAAAATTCTTGCTAGAGCAATAAGAAAACCAAAGGAGATCAAGGGGATACAAATTGGAAAGGAAAAAGTCAAACTTACACTATTTATAGATGATATCATGGTTTACATAGGTCACCTGAAAAATTCTACCAGGGAACTCTTATAGCCGATAAACACCTTCAGTAATATGGCAGGATACAAGAGTAACTCAAAAGCATGACTAGCCCTCCTATAAACATATGATAAACAGGCTGAGCATGAAATCAGATAAACGTCACACTTTACAATAGCCAAAACAACATAAAATATCTTGGGGTAATTCTAGCCAAACAAGTAAAAGACCTGTACAACAAAAATATTAAGTCTTTGAAGAAAGAAATTGAAAGTATCAGAAGATGGTAAGAGCTGCCATGCTCTGGGATAGGTAGGATCAACATAGTAAAAGTGGAAATCTCACCAAAAACAATCTACAGATTCAATGCAGTCCCCATCAAAATCCCAGCACAATTCTTCACAGACCTTGAAAGAACAATTCTGAACTTCATAGGAGATTACAAAAAACACAGGATAGCCAAAAATCTAGTACAGTAAAGGAAGTTCTAGAGGCATCACCACGCCTGACTTCAAGCTCTACTATAGACCCATAGTAATGAAAACAGCTTGGTATTGGAACAAATGCAGACAGGTGGACCAATGGAATGGAATTAAAGACCCTGATATTAATTCACACACACATATCAACACTTGATTTTTTACAAAGAAGCCAAAGTTATACAATGGAAAAAGAAAGCACCTACAACAAATGGTTCTGGCATAACTGGATGCTGGCATGTAGAAGATTGCAAATAGATCTGTCCCCATGCATCAAACTTAAGTACAAATGCATCAAAGTCCTCAATATATATCAAACCACATTGAAACTCTTAGAAGAGAAAGTGGGAAGTACCCTTGAAGGCATTGACACAGGAAGACCACTACCTGAATATAACACCAGTAGCATAGAGACAGAAGTTGACAATAAATGGACCTCCTGAAACTGAGAAGCTTCTGTAAGGCCAAGGGGAGCCTACAAGATGGGAAAAGACAAGACAAAATGGGAGCCTACAAAATGGGGAAAGATCTTCACCAACCCCACATTTGACAGAGAGCTGATCTCCAAAATATGTCAAGAACTGAAGAAACTAGACATCAAAATACCAAATAATCCAATTAAAAATGGAGTGCAGAGGGGCTGGAGAGATGGCTCAGAGATTAAGAGCACTGACTGCTCTTCCAGAGGACCTGAGTTCAATTCCCAGCAACCACATGGTGGCTCACAACCATCTGTAATGTGATCTAGCGCCCTCTACTGGCACACACTCTATACATGATAAATAAATAAATAAATAAATAAATAAATAAATAAATAAATCTTTAAAAAATGGAGTACAGAGCTCAACAGAGAATTCTCAACAGAAGACACTCAAATGGCCGAAAGGCACTTATGGAATTGCTAACATCCTTACTCTTTATGGAAATGCAAATCAAGACAACTTTGAGATACCATCTTACACCTGCCAGAATGGCAAAAACAAAACAAAAAAAAACACTAATGAAAGCTTATGTTGGAGAGGATGTGGAGACAGAGAACATTTTGCTATTGATGGTGGGAGTACAAACTTGTACAATTGTTTTGGAAAACAATATGAAGGGTTCTCAGAAAATTGAGAATTAGTTTAACTATAGACCCAGCAATACCATTCTTGGGTATATATCCAAAGGATGTACACTTAAACCACAAGAACATTTTCTCAGCTATGTTCACATTATTTGTAATACACAAAAGCTGGAAACAACCTAGATGCCCCTCAACCAAAAAATGGATAAAGAAAAGGTGGTACATTTACACAATGGAGTACTACTCAGTGGTAAATCTTGAAATTCTCATGGAAATGGATGGAACTACAGAAAAATCCATCCTGAATGAAGTAACCCAGACACAGAAAGACAAACATGGGATGTGCTCACTCAAGTGTATATTAGACATAAAGCAAAGATAACCAGCCTACAGACCACAGCCCCATAGAATCCAGGAAACAAGGAGGACATTAAGAGAGACATATATGGATTTCCCTGGGGAGGAGAAACTGACAAGATCTGAGTAAATTGGGAGAATGGGGAGAGAGAGGAGGGTTTTAAGGGAGGGGGAGGGGAGAAGGGAGGTGGGGGATTGGGAAGGTCAAGTTGTGGGAAGGACAGAAATGGAGAGCAAGGAAAGAGATACCTTGATAGAGGGAGCCATTATGGAGTTAACAAGAAACCTGGCTTTAGGGAGTTTCCCAAGAATCCAAGAGGATGACCCCAGCTAAAGCCCTAAGCATCAGTGGAGAGAGTACCACAATTGCCCTTCCCCTGTAATCAGATTGATGACTACCTTAATTGTCATCCTAGAGCCTTCATCCAGTAACTGATGGAAGCAGATGCAGAGATCCATGGCTAAGCACTGAGCTGACTCCTGGGGTCTATCCTACATAGGGAGATGAGGTAATATGAGCAAAATAGACAAGACTATGATGGGGAAACCCACAGAAACAGCTGATGTGAGCAAGTGGGAGCTCATGACACCGGACTGACAGCTGGGACCTGCATAGGACCAAACTAGGCCCTCTGAACGTGGGTGACTCAGGCAGTTTGTGGGGCCACTGGCAATGGAACTAGTATTTATCCCTAGGGCATGAACTGACTGACTTTTTGGAGCCCATTCCCTATGGAGGGATACCTTGCTCAGCCTAGATACAGCGGGGAGCTCCTTGGTCCTGCCTCAAATGATGTGACAGACTTTGTTGATGGGAGGCCTCAGCCTCTCTGAGGGGTGGATTGGGAGTGGGCTGGGGAGTTGGTGGAGTGAATGGGAGGATGGAAGGGACAGGGAACTGGGATTGGTATATATAAAACGGATGTTTAAAAATAATACAAAGAAAAAAGAATGAAAATTGAAGGATGGGGATGGTGAGAGGACCACTGTCTTCCTGCCTTGACTGGGTGTGTATAAATATATTCACAAGTCTTAGCTGGCTCACTTAGGGAAGAGCACCTCCCTCCTTGACTGGATGTGATTTTTACTTGCTGGTAATTTGCTTCTTCTTCTGGTTATAAAGGTGAGTCTCTTCTCTTTTTTAAAATTTTTGAAACTGCATATTTAATTTAATAGAATTAAATCACTTTCTCCTCACCTTTCTTCTTCCAACCACTCCTAGGAACAGTCCTTCAAACAGAGCCATATTTTTCTTTGATTATTATTGTCACACACACACACACACACACACACACACACACACACACACACACACACACACACACACACACTATCTGCTTTTGTTTTGTTTGAAATTGGTACCTTGGCTGTCCACTGCGCACTGGGCAATGAATAAGCTATTTTTTCTTCTGACTCTCTCATAAAGGAGAACCCCTCCTCTTTACACTGTGTATTTAATGCCCCTAGTTATATCTCTTCCCTCAGTACCTCTGCTCTTCAGTCCACAGCTCCTCATCTGCCACTGCAGATTCTGTCTAATGTCCCAGTCACTTAGGCTCCCTGGAGGATATTCACTGATTTCCTTTAAGATACAGGAGGAACATTAATCAGTGCTCGTGTAAGAGCCTCCATTCTTCCTCCCTCAGCTATGATGTAGATGCCTTTTATTTCAGTGTTTCAGTGAAGGTCAGAAAGTCCAGCAACATGGAAGACTTCCATTTGGCATGGTGATATCTCATAAAAGAAACCAAGATAACAATGTGATGGGAATGACTCACTGATGTCCCATATCTGTGCCCCCAACCCTACAAGGGGACATGAGAAGAAACATTGCACCCTGTGAGGAGAGGAAGATGACCACAAAGAATTTGACATGCAGGGAAGTCGACATTCAGGAAAGTATGTTCTTCTGTCATCTGGACATTGCAACACCCCAAAGAGAACTGCATGCAAATTCCTCGTTCTCTTCCATTGCACAATCTGCTCAGATTCTGATTGCTGACTCTGGTTCTGCCTATCCTGGGTGTCCTGGGTGTCATATGGCCGTACTTATCCAATATGTGACACTGTGTGTTCCACTTTTTCACTGAGCACCTTTCAAAGCCCACCGATACTTTGATATGTAACAGTGTTTTGTTGTATTAAATAGTATCATCTTGCGTCGTATCAATACATTTTTTGCAGTTTCTGAGAGCAAAAAAAAAATCAACGTATAAAACAGGAGACAAACAGACCTTTCCCACGATGACACTTCACTAAAAAGAGGTGCCCAGCCCTTTCCCATGCAACTCACGGTGAGAACCACGTAGAGAGGCCAGAGACAGAAACTTCTTCAATAGCAACTTCCTCTTCTCTTGTCTCTTGCATGGAATTGGCTGTTTTGGGTACAAGCAGAGAGCCTGGCTCTCCACATCAACCTTACCACCTGCAGCAAGTGGGAAAGCTGACCAGTCCCTCACCAGCACTCAAGAGAGCAGCCCATAACCTGGGTAACAGTAGAATTGGCAGGGGAGATGGCAGTGGATCTGATAGTAGGCTGGACCAAGAATGTGAGCACGAGGATCTGCCCCCACCACTTGTATGCCATATGGTGGTGTGAGAAAGGGACTGAGTCCCCCCTCCCCACCTATGGCAGGAGGGACAGATGACCCTGAGGTCATGAGAGCAGGAGAGTTGCACCTGACCCTCACCGGCTGTAGAACTCAGTAGAGTGGCACCTGTGCCTTACCTGTGCAACGCATTAGAATCTGACCTAGTGCTGGTAAACGTGTGGGTGAGTCAGCCCTAAGGGCAGGAAAACAGGAGAAGCCCAGCACCTTGTGTCTTGATGCATAGAGTAAGGATGGGGGAGACATGATGGATGGATCAATCCTGAACCACCCAAGCCCTGAATAAAGGGTAGGAGTTGGGCCACCCCAAGCTCCACACCATATGCGATCCGCTGGAACACATGAAGGGGCTGGTTCTGCAGATCCAAAGCTACAGATCTACACAGCACAGGGCTCCAAGAGGATATCCAAGATGAGTCCAAGTAAGGGTCAAGTATCAATAGTGTAGCAGAAACCAGAGGACTCAAACCAGACTGATGTCTCTTTTAATGAACACTTGCAAGGAAAGTTATAGGTCATTAATTGTAAAGAGTGTTGCTGTATCACATTACAGCTTCTGTGATGAGACTTTTCTTTCTTCTTTTTTTCTCCTTTTTTTTCTCTTAAATTTATTTTATGTTAGGATGGAGGGAGAGTTTGCAAAGGTGGATATGAAGGGATGAGGATCAAGGTGCATGATGGGAAACTCACAAAGAATCAATAAAAAGATTTTAAAATGAGGAGAGCATGGTAATTTCAAGAAACCTATTATTCTCTACTCCCTCTGTCGATTCTTTGTCTCTTGGTTCACATTGTGTTTTCTCCATCCCCCTCTCAAGTTAATCTCTGAGGTACTGAGAGTGGTCAGAAATGGATAAAATTAAGATGATGCCATTTTCTTCTTGAGACAAAAGCAATGAGTTCCCTTTTTTCACAACATGTTGGGTTCTTTGAGACATGATCTGGCCTTGTAGTTTATGAGGAATCTCTGAGATGGGTGGGTCCTGTGTGTTATCCTTTTGCATCAACCCTGAAGGTTCAAAGCTCTGTGTGATTCAGAGACTATTAGAATTAATAGCCACAGACCATGAGATTCCTCCTTCTTCCACAGGATCAAATTATGAGGCTTCCAGCCTTTACTGAAATTAGGATAAGATCAGGAAGTTCTTTCTGCGGAGAAGAGTGCATGGAAGGTGTACAAAAGCCTGTCCCATTTGGGAAAGATCTTCTTCCCAAGTGCTAGGAGAAAGCCCAAGAAAATAACTGGGTAATTGTGTCCTAAAAGTAATACATATACCTAACCCATATAAGTCCATCATCATTTAACATGAAATTTTGACAAACACATTATAAGAAAACAAAGTAATTCTGGATATTGGTGGACATGTCTTTCGTCCCAATCCTCAAGAGTTAGAGGCAGGTGAATCTTTGTAAATTCAAGAACTGCCTGGTCCACAAAATGAGTTCCAGGACAGCCAGAGCTACACAGAGATGCTCTGTCTCAATTTTTTAAGAAAAATGTGCATGAATATTTCCTGGGAATATACATACAAAAATACAAAGTGCTCAACAAATATCATTCACACCATATAACAAGTCCCAGAAAATGACAGATTATACGTGTAGTTGGTTCTATTTTACTCTTTTGCTCCTTGCTCTTTTGGAAGCCTAACACCTAGATCCCAAATAAATACACACTAAGACTTATGATTACTAATGAATACCTAGCCTTATCTTGGCTTATTTCTAGCCAGCTTTTCTTAATTTAAATTATCCCATCTAGTTTTCCCCTATGAGCTTTTATCTTTATCTATTTATGTATACCTTTCTTTATTTCTTTCTCCAGGGTTTACTGTACAGCTAGTGGTTAGCCCCTGATACCCTCCTTTCCTTCTTTACTTGCTCCTCAGTCCTCTCTCCTTCCCAGATTTCTCTTCCACTTTATTCTCTCTGCCTTCCGGCACTTCCAAAAATTTCTCCTGCCTGGATATTGGCTATTCATCACTTTATTAGACCAATCAGGTGTTTCAGACAGGCAGGATAAAATAGCTTCAGAGAGTTAAACAAATACAACATAAAAATGCAACAGATATTTGAAATGTTCCATAGCATAAACAAATAGAACACGTCTTAAAATAATATTCCATATCATTTCCATCTTTTGTCTCAATAAAAATGAAAAAGGTTTTGATCTCAGCCCCAACAGGCCACCAGCAGGTATGAGTCCTACCAGCAGGCTGCTCCACCACCTCCAACATCCATTGGACTCTGTAACCAACAACACCCATCATCTGACTCCAAGCCAAACATCTCCTGCAAAATCAGCAGCCCCTAGAGGAAAAAGTACAACCCAACCCACAATAATTGGAAGAACTAACACAGGCAAAAACTATACCAGTTGGAAGAACAAACTATTGGGCATAGGCACAGGCACAACCCACAGTAGTTGGAAGAAAAGACCCAATAGGCACAAGTAAATTCCATCCCACTCTGAAGAACTGGATAATATGCTGGATCTAGGTACCCAAATCCCACAAATCTCAGCTGAGACAACTTGACAACCAGCCCATTATGAGAACCCTCGGCTATTCAGACCCAAAGAAAATAAGGAAACAGACACTAAAGGAAAAAAGACACAGCAAACAAAGGTAACACAAGAAGCAAAACCTGGAACCTATAATGATCTCAAACCCAATGGGTAGATAACAGTATAAGAATACATTCAACAATGTAAAGAGCAATGTGATACCACCAGAACCTAATGGTTTTATAACAGAAATAACTGAAGCAGAATAAAATGGCATTAAAATAACTTTTTGAACATGATTGAGGCCCTTAAAGAGGAAATGAAATTTTTTCCTTAAAGAAATGAAGGAAAACATGAACAAAATATTGGAAGAAATCAATAAATCCCTTGAAAATCAAGAAAAACAAAGATGTAAAGGAAAGAGTTCAAGACTTGAAAATTGAAATAAAGGCAATAAAGAAAACACAAACTGAGGGAATTCTTAAGGTGGAAAATCTGGGTAAATGAACTGGAGCTACAGAAGCAAGTGTCACAAACAGAATACAAGAGAAGGAAGAGTTGTGCTGGGGTTTTGATGGGGATTGCATTGAATCTGTAGATTGCTTTTGGCAAGATTGCATTTTTACTATGTTGATCATGGAAGATCTTTCCATTTTCTGACATCTTCTTTAATTTCTTTCTTAAAAGACTCAAAGTTCTTGTCATACAGGTCTTTTGCTTGTTTGGTCAGAGTTACCCCAAGATATTTTATGTTGTTTGTGGCTATTGTAAATCATGATGGTTCTCTGATTTCTTTCTCAGCCCATTTATTGTCTGTATATAATAAAGCTACTAATTTTTTAGTTAAACTTGTATCCTGCCACTTTGCTGAAGGTATTTATCAGCTGTAGGAGTTTCCTGGTGGAATTTTCAGGTCACTTATATAAACTATCATATCATCAGTGGTCACTTCTGAAAACCTAAGCCACGCCCTAAGGTGTGGACAACACCCCAAGTCCATGGGCAGAACAAGATGCCACTACAAGTCTGTTTTCTCATATACTGGGTCTCAGCTCCTGGAATTTTCAGGAATTCCTAGCATCAGTCCACACCTTGTATTCTCCATCTGCTCTGTTCAAGGAATGAACTGTAGTGAAGACCAAGGGTGTCCACACCCAACTATGAGCACTGAGTTCCTTAGGCCCAGACTCAGTCCTGGGAGAGATTTGCCTGTGAGAGTTTGCATTGAAACATCAACAGGCCCTGCACCCCCAGATGACTTCTGAGTTGCGGAGACATCCTGATGGGCAAATTCATGGCTGTGAGGTAGACTCCCACTTAGACCAGAGTTCTCTTGCCCTATCTTGGCTCCTCGCCAAGATATAGCAGGGAGGTAAGAGATGTATTCATGGCATCTTCCAGCTGCCAGAAGTTTGCAGATAGTTTGCCTCCTTGCCCAGTAGATGGACAAAAACTGTAAGATCTATACAGGGTGGTTTCTTCTTCATGTTATGAGGAAATAAAACTAGGAGCCCCCGAAGAAGAGGAACTGCTCTTCTCAGGCTCCTGACTCTTGATTTCCAAGTGCTGTGATGTGTTGGGCTACAGAATATGTGGCATCTGTCTCTGTGGTTCTTTGGTTTGGGGTTTTCCTTGCTGAGATAGAAAATCTTGAATCACTTGTAGGTCTCAGGCTATTCATTCTTCTCCCTCAGTTTCCTACGTGCTGGGATTTCAAGCCCAATTATGATTGTTGTCTCTTCCTGCAGAAAATCTCCATTGTAATTCTACATCTTCCTGAATGCTCCACCTCAGACCAAGACTAACACTAAATAAACCTGGTGACTTCATGAGCCAGGACTTTCAATTGAGGGGCTCAGAGATGGTTGGTCCTTTTTTTTTATCTCAGAGCTTCTTTTCAGATCTCCTTCACTCCCTCAGCCAGACAAAACTCATGAACTCCTGAGCTAATTGGGGGCATGAGGGTAGGGGAGAGGGACCTGCTACAATAAGAGCAAGAGAAGAGGAGTAGAGGAGAGGAAATAGAGGAGCAGAAATATTGAGTTGGGGGAAGAATAGAGGAGAGAGAGCAGGATGAGAGATACCATATCAGAGGGAGCCACTATAGGACCAAGAAGAGATCTGGAACCAGGGAGATCTCCAGAGACCTACAAGGATGACACGATCCGACAATCCAGGCCATGGTGGAGAGGATAACCTAAAAGCCCTCCCCCTAAAATGAGATTGATGACTTCTCTTTATGCCATCCTAGAGCCCTCATCCAGTGGCTGATGGAAGCAGAGACAGACATCCACAGATATACATTGAGCTGAAATCTGGAATTTAGTTGAAGAGAGGGAGGAATGAAGACTGAAGGGGTCTGTACCAGGTTGGAGAAACCCACAGGAGCAGTTGACCTGAACAAGGGAGAGCACATCGACCCCAGATGCTGTCCGGGAGGCCAGTACAAGACTGATCCAGACCCCTGAACATGGATGTCAATAAGGAGGCCTCTGCACTCCAGGGAGCCTCTGGTGGTGGATTAGTATTTTTCCCTGTGCAAGAAGGGACTTTGAGAGCCCATCCCACGTGAAGGGTTACACTCTGGCCCTGGACACATGGGGAAGGGCCCAGGCCCAGCACAGGAAGATTTGGTGGACTTTGCAGAGCCCCCATTGAGGGCCCTACCCTGCCTGGGGAGTGGTGGGTGGATGGGGTGGGGGTAGGCTGGGGGTGGGGGAGGAGGGATGGGGGTGAGGGGAGGGAGAGGGAGAAGGGACTTACATGTGAAACAAGCTTGTTCCCTAACTAGAACTAATAAATAAATTTAAAAAAATCTGTATCAACAGTGGCCCATGGGATAGTTCCTCTAAACACTGGACAGAATGTTTTTACAAATTAATCAGAAATCTCACAATGACCATGTGATGAATTCCTAATTGTTTGAGAGTAAAGAAATTGGGGGTATCATTATATTCAGTTATTTTTTATTTCTGGAAAACCGACTTGTTCTCATTATTTGTTGCTGTCTAGCTAAGTTTCTTGTTCATATTTGCAAATACAGAAGCAGAAAGAAAAGAGACTCCAAATGCAAATAGGGAATGTGGAGACATATAATAAAACAAATCACATGAAACTGAGGAAAATCAGATGATACACAGAGGGGAAGACCCAAATACCAATAGTGGAATAAAATCTTCCCCCACATAACAGAAAAGAGAAGAAGGAAAATTCTTCAACAGCCTACAGTAAAGCAAAGGATAAAAGCCTTTATATTGTAGTTTAATAATGCTCCACTCCAACATTTAGGTCTTTTCATGCAACCAAAACACATGGATATTTTCTCACAAGTAATTTACAATATTAAACATTGAATTTTCTTCTAAAAAATGTGAGATTCTTAAATTTATTTCCCAGACTTGATCACCAATCAAGCCCAACTGCTGTCTCTGCTCTTCACTTCTAGGATGCGTTCAGTGTCCTTTTCTGGCTGTGGCAAGCCTGAACCAGCAAAATCCCAAGAACTGTCAGGATCAAGCCAGACATGGCCATCCGGATGAGGTTCTCCACTGTACAGTCCTGGTTCTGTGAGGCTGGAGATTGTGGGCAAGAAGTCAGGACCAAACAAATCCACCACAAGATAGCTTAATTTCCACTCTAAGCATCTCTCTTCCCTGTATAGAACTTGGACTTGTATGTCCATGCCCAAACCAGAATTCTCCTAACTCGACTGTCATGACTTCTGACAGGTTTGGGGCTTGGCTGTTGGTCTCAGGTACACCTGATAACACAGATACGTCGGGAGTGTGAAGTGCTCAAGGGAACCGATACTTTTTGTTCCGTTTCATCTCATTTTTTTCCTTGAAATATACATTATTCTCATCACATAACTTCATGAAGACCAAGGATGAACCCTTTCTTTGCTGTACCAGGTTACTCCTGGGCTTTGTCTTGATTTATTCAGCCTGACTATGCTTTGGGTTTAGAAGTTTAGGCCAAGGCACTTCTTTGGAACAGAGTTTATCTGATTGCAGAGAGCTCGTATAGAAAATATGGTCTCCCACTTAACATAAAAGGAGCCTTCCTGTGCTCAGTCTGATTTACAGAATCCTTGAAGCTAATTCCCTGAAGATTGATTTGCACAGATTCACCTCCTGAGAGCCCAACATCCAGCCCAATATTATTGTTCTCGGGGACCCATGAAGGTCAGCTGCACAAAACAGTGACAGGGGTTCTCTGTCTGCACTTTCCCCACTCAGTTCCAATAATGCTTTTGCTTAACCTCTCAGTCTCTAGCCATCACATCGTTAATGACACAAACAATGCAACCACAAAGACATAACAATATTCCTACAATGAATGCAGATATGTTCTAATAAGATATGAACCAAAATCATCAAATAATAGTTCAATGATAGGCATGTCTGGAGAAGCTATGGACTCTCACTCTCACTGTCCTATGTGGGTATCAGTATCTTGGGTTCTATTGTGTCCATGCTCTGTTTCCTCTAACCTTCCACCACCAGCTCCAGGGTATCACTGCATTCTGAACACCCAACAGGTTTGCAGGAATAACATTACTAACTCACTTCCTGCTTGCAGTTTTGCCACAGATAGAATGTACAGTTTTGCCTTGTTTTCATGACCCTTTTGGGTATGCCTGTGCCAGGGTCAGGGCTTTCCTGTTTATATGTCACATGTATAAGTGTTTCTAGATGATAACAGGACTTCCTGAGGAGATCACTGAGCCTGCATGAGACCAGATGGAGGGTACTTGAAATATAGAAGAAAAAGAAGTAATTTCTCTTAGGACAGTTGAAAAAAGAAGGTTACACTTGCAAGGTACACTTACAATGATCTATGATAGCAGGAGGTCAGATAAAGACCACGTGTTTCCAAACATCTTTGGTTCTACTCATATTACCAACCCTGATTTCTACAAGTCTAGTCCAGATGAATCACACATTCTGTGACACAAGGTTCAAAAGCACCTGATTCTTGAACACCCACTACACATCAGGCCCTTTCCTGGGATCCTGTGTCTGTTGTAATATCATCCAAAGGGAAGGATAGAGCTTACATACCTGATACCAGGAGTTCTATGTTGTTACTGGTCACTGACCACAACTGAGAGCTATTCAGGTAATAGCCATAACATGTGAACCTCCAGGTCTGGTTGGGGGTCACAGGACCCACTGTGACATTGGCTCCTGATAGCCCAGGATATATGTTCTCTGAGGTGATAGGCCTGGAGAACTTCTGATCTTCCTTCATTAGAATGAATATATTATATGGCTGTTGTGACACACACTGAAGAGTGACATTCCCTCCTGGGGTCACCACAAGGCTTGGCAGGGCTGATAGCCTGACCTTGCTGGGGTAAACTCCTAGGAGAGAAGAGGAAGCTTGTTACGTGGGATCAGAAAGTCAATACTGCCCCCCTCTTCAGGGAATTGAGGAGGAGACAGCAGAGTGGGCATACTCCTTTCCTCAAGGAAACTTCTAGGGTTGCAGAAGTGTCATCTCACCTGTCATCACCAACTCCAGGATATCACTGTGCTGTGACCACCCTGAAGATGTGTAAGAGTAACAGCGATATTTTCCTGCATGATGCTTTTCCATGGATGCAATGGTCAACACAGCCCTGTTACCAGGATCTTTTGGAGTTTGACTCTCCAAGGGTGCTGGGCTTCCTTCTTTATAGAGGAAGTACAATTGTGTTTCCTTGGTCCCCTCACACAAGAGGGTCACTTCATTCCCTGAGGCAATCACAGAACCTGGCCCCGCCCACAAGGTTGGTTTCTTGAGGTTCCCTGCAAGGAAGTGGTTGAGAAAGAGGTGGAAATTGCCCCAGATTCACATTGACAGTCAAATTGGCTGATATTGAAATTTAACCCTGAATAGGACCAATGTTGCCATGGGAAGATGCATTCTCCTGATGCTCCCACTTCCTGTTTTTACTATGCCCTTGCATCGTTTTTGACTAGTGACTCCACAGTCTGCATGCTGTGTCAATTGTCTCAGGAGCCCAAATCCGCAGACATATCACATACCATGGTCTCCACTGGGATCCTGTGTCATAATCCTGGATCATGTGCAATGTGATTCCCAGAGAGACTGAGGCTTCCTCACCTGAGATCAGCAGCTCCAGGAGTTCACTGACTTCTAACCACATGTAAGGATTATGTGGGTAATAACCATAGCATCTGAACCTCCACCTTTGCCTGGAGGCCATTGGAACCTACTCTCAAAAACCCCAGTATTTATATATTGTGACTTCTGAGGGCTGGAGAATTTCTGATCATCCTTAGTTACAACAAACCAGTTGTAACTTTTATTTGAACTATAAGAGAGGGTCGCAGACACTCTTAAGTTTACAACAGAGCTGTGCTGGTTAGACAGGGTGGGTTTTTTGTAGACTCCTAGAAGAAATGAATATACAATATTAAAGGAGCTCATACAATCTGAATTGTACCCCATGGATATGCTTTGACAGGAGATACTGATACAGCACTTCTTCTTGAGAGTAACATCTGGGCTAAGATTTTGAGTGTCCTCTCACCTATCACCTGTTACCATCAACTGTTAGGTGTTACTGTGCTCTGACCATCCAGCAGAGGAAAAAGAGTAACAGTGATATTTCCCTGCCTACAGCTGTGTCACAGATGGAATGGTGAGTTTTATCTTATTGTGTGGGCTTTTGGGGTCTGTTGGACCCATGATTCTTGCCTTCTCTCTTTGTATTTCACAGTTGTTAGGGTTAATAGGGTCACCTCCCTATTAACCAGATCGTAACACAATTCTCTAAGGTGATCACAGAGCCAGAATGAACCCAGTTATTGGGCTTGTGAAGGGACCCTGCAGAGAAGTAAAAACATAGATGTATTAGGAGAATTGCACAGAGAAGGTCATCGTTGCCAGTGACGTGTAACAATAGCAGAAGGACACATAAAGACCACACATTTAACAGGGTCTTGGGTTCTACTGCTACTGTCAACCCTGGTTTTGGCAGCTCAAGTCCAGCTGAATCACACATTCTGTGAGATTAAGTCCAGTAGTCCTGGCTGTCCATCAAGTACCACACATCAGGTCCTTTCCTGAGTGTCAGGCACCAGAAAATATCATTAAGAAATATCTCCAGGTACAAACCTCCAGTTCAGCTCCGACCTACAATTGTATTGCAGATTCGAGCTATTCTGCTGGTGAATGACATGGCCTCAGTAGAGAATGTCCCCTAGTTTGCGTCTCTACAGGATTAAACATTTGAATAGACCTGCACCTGGGCTGAGGGCTAGGTGTGTAAGTAACAGGTAAGGATAGAGTTAGGAGTCATTGAGGAGAGAGGGGCCGACTAGAGGGGAGAGGAATGGATTCAATCTCAGGGAAGCATGGTTAGAAAACAGCCAAGAAGATGCTGAATAAAGAAGAGACTCTAGTTTTATAGCATGGAACTGCAAGCTCACTAAAGATGACAAGATGCCTGTGTTTGGTATTTATCGCCTTTGGGTTGCTAGGAGTTTCCAAGTCCACACACCCCCACTCAGGCCGAAGCTCATGACTGCCATGGCTTGGGGCTGAGACCAGCCAGGCCACGACACCTGAGACCCTGTGTCAATTTCAATTACACTCAAATGAAACTCCTTGCAGGTTTCAGTGTCCTTATGCCCTCCCCTTCTTTTCTTTTTTTTTTCTTTTCTTTCTTTTTTTTTTTTGGTTTTTCAAGAAAGGGTTTCTCTGTGTAGCTTTTGGAGCCTATCCTGGCACTCCCTCTGGAGACCAGGCTGGCCTCGAAGTCACAGAGATCTGCCTGCCTCTGCCTCCTGAGTGCTGGGATTAAAGGCGTACACCACCAATGCCCGGCCCTCTCCTCATTTTCTGTACCTTGACTCCTGTGTCAATTATCTCAGCCCTGAATCATCAGACACATCACACACCATGGCTCCACTGGGAACCTGTGTTCAATAGAATGTGATTTCATGGAGTTTCTGAGACTTCCTCACCTGAGACCAGCAGCTCCAGGGGGTCACTGGCTTCTGACCACACCTGAGGATTACTTGTGTAATAGCCATAGCATCTGAAAATCCACCTTTGTCTTGAGGTCACTGGATGCACTTGGAACTCAGTCAGGAATATCCCAGTGTGTATATCTCTTGAACTCTGAGGGCTGGAGAATTTCTGACAATCCTTAGTTAAAATGAACCCATCATAACTCAGATTGGAGCTACAAGAGAGGGTCACAGGTTCTCTTAAGTTTACAACAGGGTTCTGCTGGGTGGACAAGGTAGGTTTTCTGTAGACTCCTAGAAAAATAAATATACATTATTAAAGGGGCTCATACAGTCTGAATTGTGCCCCCATGGCTGTGTGTGGACAGGAGATACTGCTACATCACTAAGGCTAAGATTTTGAGTGTCCTCTCACCTGTCATCACCAGCTCTAAGCTGTCACTGCGCTCTGACCATCCAGCAGAGTTATAAGAGTAACAGTGATATCTCCCTGCCTGCAATCGTGTCAAATGTGGAATGATGAGTTTTGCCTTGTTTGGGGCTATTTGGATCTGTTGGCCCCAGGGTTCTCGGCTTCCCTCTTTATATATTACATATATTTGTGTTTCCAGCATCGCCTCACACCAGATGGTAACAGGACTCCCTGAGGGGATCACCAAGCCTGGCTCAGCCCATATGTTGGGCTTGTGAATGGTTCCTGCAAAGAATTAGAAAGAAAGGAGGTGCATCTGCTAGGGAAATATCACCGAGAAGGTCACAAATGTCATTGACACAGGAGCTGATCTGCAATAGCAAAGGACACATAAAGACCAAATTTCCGCCGGCTCTTGGATTCCACTGTTATTTCAACCCTATTTTTGGCACCTCACGTTCAGCTATATCACACATTCTGTGACACTGAATTCAGTAGCCTTGGCTCTCAGTCAACTACCACACATCAGGTCCTTGGCTGGAATCTTGTGTCAGTTACAATTACACTCAAATAAAACTCCTGCACTTCCTTACCTGAGATCAGGAGCTCTAGGAGGTTACTGGGCACTGACCACAGCTGGGGGCTGCCCCCATAATAACCATAGCATGTGAACCTCCACCTCTGGTTGGCAGTCACAGGACCCACTGTGAACACGGCTCCAAATAGTCTAGAGGACATATTCTGTGAGGGAACTTGACTGGAGAGCTTCTTGCCATCCTTCATTAGAACAAATATATTATATTGCTCTTGTGATTCACACTGAAGGGTCACACTCCCTCCTGAAGTTACCACAGGGCTGGGTGTAGCTGACAAAATGATGTTGCTGAGGAAATGTCCTAGGGGAGAAGACAAAGCCTCTATTGTGAACTTAAAGGATAGTCATTGTTCCCATCTTCTCACATTTGAGAAAGGAGCCCTCGGTGAACATACTCCTTCCTTAAGACAATTCTGGGCTGGGGGCGGGTTCTCTCACCTGTCCCCACCAGCTCCAGGGTGTCACTGGGTTCAGATGTGCCATGGGAGCTTTTATATTCACACCAATATTGCCCTGAATTGTACCATTGAACAGATGAGATTGAGAACATGGCCTTGTTCTCAGTTTCTAGAATTGTTGTTGGCGTCAGGTATTCTTGACTTCCTTCTTTGTAGAGACGATATTCCTTGGCCACCACGGGTGCTTCACAGAAGAATGCCACCTGGTTCCCAGTGGCTACCACATTACTTGGCACTGCCCTGAGTGTAGGTTTAGATAGGGGCCCTGAAAGAAACTGACAGTCCATTCCACAGATCTCCCCATCTGATACAAGTATTCAGACCCAGGACCACCCAGAACTCCCCTCAGATACAAGCTCTCAGACCCAGGAAAATTCAGGCATCCCCAGCATCAGGCCAAACCTGCTGTTCTCCATCTGCTCTGATCATGAGTTCCCTGTGATCCTCATCAAGGATGCCCAATCTGGGGCAGCTGGGTAAACACTCACCTGCCAGCACTGGGATCCTGATGTTCAGAATCATTCCTGCAAGAGAGTTACCTGTGAGTGTTTACACTGAAACATGAGCACAATCTCCACTTCCTGGTGACTTCTGGAGCTGACGAGACATCCTAATGGCTAAAATCATGGTTGTGAGGTGGATTCCCTCTCACAAAAGAATTCCTCATCCCAATTTGGTATCTCACCGAGATGCAGCAAGACTGCAAGAAAAGGAGTCATGGCATCTTCCAGTTGACACAAGTTTTCAGATAGTTGGTCTTCTTTCCAAACATGCAGACACAAGACGTGTGTCTTCTGTAGGTTTGTTTCTGCTTCCTGTCATGACGATGTCATATTAGCAGCTGCCGAGGAAGAGGAACTGCTCTAAACAGGCCCCTGACTCTTCTTCCCTATGCTGTGATGGGTTGGGTTCCTAATGTATGGATTCTATCTCTCTGTGCTTCTTTAGTTTCTGTTTTTGTTTCTAAAACAGAACCTCTTAAACTTCATGCATATTTCAGGCTCCTTCCTCCTCTTCCTGAGCTTGCTCTGTGCTAGGATTGAAAACACAAGTCTGAGTGTAGTCTCTTCTTGCAGAACATCTTTACTGTAACCCTCTACATCTGATTGAAGACTTCAAGATTGGTCTTTTCTCTCAGAGATTCTTCTTGGTTCTCCTTGATTCCTTCAGGAAACCAAAACGGCCAGTTTCCTATCCTGCCTGAGAGATACTTTTGGAATGTTTGTGAACTTTATGTAGGGTTACAAAAAGAATGTCTATATAACCTCCATGAGACACCAGTGTCAGAAGAAAATATAAGACTCCACACAAATCTAGCTGGTGAAGCAATGAGTTATCTTGGGGTTCCTTAGAAACATGTCATCAATTCTGGGGTTTGGGTGGGGGTTTTATTCTTGTTGTTGTTCATTTGTTGAGACAGGGTCTCATTATGAAGATCTGCCAGTCCTGGAATATACTCTGTAGATCATATAGGATCCATGAGGCAGTCTCAGCTCCCAACACTTGGGCACAGTGTGCGCCATTATTCCCAGAAGTATTGGAAATTTTTCAGTGGTTATATCCCTGGGAAGAAAAAAAAAACATTGTCTGCAACTATTGACTGCCTACATTTTTGACAGAAGAGTGGCCTAGGAGCCTCTACACCATGAAAGAGTACTGATGGGAACAATCTTGTTTAGGTCAGCTGTATGTAATCAGAGCTACAGCATTCAATAGGCCAACAGTCATGTCATGACTGGAAGCACTGATCCACAATGAGGGAAAATGTAGGTTGATCCTGTTGGGAGCACACAGAGCAGAATGGATACACTGAGCATCTGATCCTTCAATTCTCCTGGATTAACCCAAAGGAGACTAACTGGGTGTCTAGGTTTGGAATTCTATTGCTAAGATGAAATGCCATGATCAAAAGGCAAGTTGTGGACAGTAAGGATTTGTTTGACTTACTCTTCAGCATTTGCTGTTCAGCAGCGAAGGAAGTGAGGAGAGAAACCCAAACAGGGAAGGCCACTGGAGACAGGAGCAGATGCACAGCCCCTGGAGGGAATTGGTTTACTCAGATTCTGTCCCTGGCTTACTCAGATCACTTTCTTTTTGTTCTATTTGTTTTGATATAAGCTTTTTATTTCATTAATTTTTTTTCATTTTACATTTCAACCCCAGTTCCCCCTCCCCTCCCTAGTCTGTCCTGCCAAATTCCCCCATCCTTCCCCAAATCCAGTCCTCAAAGTTGATAAGGTCTCTCATGGGGATTCACCAAAGGCTGTAATCTGCCTACCTTCTTATAGGACCCAGGACCAGGGATGGCAACACCCACCAGAGTGACCTCCTCCATTGATCAATAATTAAGAAATGCCTTACAGCTAGATATCATCAAGACATTTCCGCAATTGAGGCTCTTTCCTCTGATGACTCTAATTGTGTCACATTTTTTCCTTTAGAACTAATCTCCCAGGTCACAAATAACTTTAAAAGTTCCACAGTACTTATAAATGTAAACCATTCAAAATTACAGCTCCTTTAGAGTAACTAATCTCCTAAAATCCAAAGTCTTTTAAAATTCAAAATCTCACAACTGTGTCTCCAGTAAAATAACTCAAGGGGGAGAACATTGGCAGAGTAAAGATCAAATTAAAGCAAAAAAAAATATTACAACCCTCCAATATCTGGTATTCATTCATGATCTTCTGGACTCCTTCAAAGGCTGGGATCATTTCCCCAGCCCTAACCACTGCAGTGCACACAGCTCATTTCCTAGGCTCTGACTGGCTCCACTCCGCTGCTGCTGTTGTTCTTAGTAGTCATGCCATGGTTTTGACGATTCCAAATCACTGGCATCTTCTGATGCAATTGGGCTGCAATTTGACCAATAGGCTCTCATAGTCTCTCCTCAGAGTGCCAAGCCTCGACTTCTTTGCATGAGCCATTTAGTCCTGGACTTTCAACTACCACTGAGGCTGCACCTTCAACAATGGCTTCTCCTGGACTCTCAGAGTTCCACGCCTCAGTTGCTCTACAAGACCATTCATGCCTGCAAAACCAGCAACACCTGGGGTGACTATTACACTTTGCCAAGTCTGCCTGCCAGCAGAAGATGCAACCTTGGCCACCTCTGGAACACAGCTACTTTGTGCTCCTAGAAAACACTTCCCAGATGGACTTTGGGAGCCCACCCCACATGGAGGGATGGGCACTGAGCTGGACATAGGGGCGTGTGCCTGGGCCTGGGTCTGGGCCTGGGCCCTGTCTGGGAGTATGTGGGAGACTCTGAGGACCACCTACGGAGGGCCTTGCCATCCCTGGGGAGCAGAAAGGGTATGGGATAGGTGAGGTGTTATTTGAGGCCCAGGGGAGGAGTGGAGGTAGAGGGACCTGGAAATGACATGTAGAATAATCTTTCTAATTAAAATAAAAAATTTAAAAAGAGAAAACACTTCCCAGAAGATTTCACATCAGTGATACAGTTCTCTTCTTAATCACTGCTAATGTCTTAGCTCCAGCTGACAGGCATCAATTATCCAAGCAACATTAGGTTCACTGCTGTAGTTCTGTTATCTTGTTAATCATGGCTGATTCCTCAGCCAAGACTAAGCAGAACCACAAATTACTTTAATAGTTATGGTATCTTGCTAACCACAGCTGATTATTCAGACCCAGCTAACTAAAACAACAGGATCTTAATTCAAAAACAAATAATGTCCACAATAAAGTCTTTAAAGTTTCCTCTGAAACTTTACAAGCCAGACTTCTATCTTCTGCAATTCTCTCAAAATGCTTTGTGTGTAATTGTTTTTATTTATAAAATTTATTTTATTTTACATACAAACTGCATAAATTGAGGAAAAGACAAACCAAAACATTAGAAGAAATCAATAAATAACTTGAAGAAGGTCAAGTAGAAAGCAAAATAAAAATACTTGAAGGATAAGTTCCGGACTTAAAAGTTGAAACAGAAGCAATAAAGAAAACACAAACCAATGATAGTCAGAAAATCAAGAATCTGAGTAAGCAAACAGGAACTACAGATAAAAAAAAATCATCAACGGAGTAAAAGAGATGGGAGTGAGGATCTCAGGTGTTGAAGAAATGATAGAGGAAATAGATTCACCAAATAAAGAAAATGTTTAATAGAAAAGATTCATAACACAAGACATCCAGGAAATCTAGGACACCATGAGAAGACCTAAGCCTCAGAGTAACAGGGAAACAAGAGGGAGAATTCCAACTCAAAGGCACAGAAAACATATTCAACAAAGTCATAGAAGAAAACATATCCAACCTAAAGAAGGGTATGCCTATGAAGCTACAAGAAGCTTACAGAACACTAAATAGACTGGAAAAAAGAAGTCCACTCAAACTTATATGGAAAAACAACAACAACAACAACAAAAAACGGAATAGCCAAGACAACCTTGTACAATAAAGGAAGGTCTGGAGGGATCATCATCCCTGATTTCAGCTCTATTATAGAGCTATGGTACTAAAAACAACTTGGTATTGACAAAAATAGACAGGTAGACCAATGGAATCTAATCGAAAACTTTGATATTGATCCACACATCTAAGAACACCTGATTTTTGACAAAGAAGCTAAAATTATACAATGGAAAAAATAAAGCAACTTCAACAAATGGTGCTGGTATAAGTTGATTCTGACATGTAGAAGATCACAGATAGACCCATATCTATCACCACACACAAAACTTTATACTGAAGAGCATGTGGAGAAAGGGGAACACTCCTCCACTGCTGGTGGGACTGAAAACTTGTACAGCCACTTTAGAAATAAGTATGGTGGTTCCTCAGGAAAATGGGAATCAGTTTACCTCAAGACTCATCAATTTCACTCTTATGTATATAACCAAATGATGCACATTAACACACCAACGACATCTGTTCCACTATGTTCATATCAGCATTATTTCTTACAGGAGGAACCTGGAAGCAACCTAGATGCCCCTCCATTGAAGAGTGGATAGAGGAAATGTGGTGCATTCATACAATGGAGTAGTACTCAGGGGGAATAACCATGGAATCTTGAAATTCGAAGACAAATGGATGAAACTAGGAGAAACCATCCTGAATGAGTTAACTCAGTCACAAAAAGACAAACATGGTACGTACTCACTCATTAATGGGAATTAGACATAGAGCAAAGGATCGCCAGCCTACAATTCACATCTCCAGAGAATCTAGGAAACAAGAAGGGTCCTACGAGAGACATACACGGTTCTCTGGTGAAGGGGAAAGGGAAAACATCTCCTGAGCAAATTGTGGGCATGGGGGAAGGGGAGAGGGAGTTAGGGGAAACAGGAGGGAAGAAATGGAGGGGGGAAGAGGTCATGAGGGAGCAGAAAGATTGAGTCAGGGGAGAGAATAGAGGGAAGCAAGAAATGTCATGTCTTAGTTGAGGGAGCCACTACAGGTTTAGAGAGAAATCTGGCACTAGGAAAATATCCAGAGATCTACAAGTTTGACCCCAGCTAAGAATCTAAGGAATAGTAGAGAGGTTGCCTCAAATGATCTTCCCTTATAATGAGATTGATGACTACCTTAAATGCCATCCTAGAGCCTTCATCCAGTAGCTGATGAAAGCACACCCAGACACCCACAGCTAAGCACTGAGCCGAACTCCAGGAATCCAGTTGAAGAGAGGGAGGAGTGAAGAGAAAAGGGGTAAGACCAGGCTGGGGAAACCCAAAGAAATAGGCAACCCGAACAAGGGGAACTCGTGGTCCCCAGACTGACAGCTATGAAACCAGCATAGGACCAAACCAGGCCCCCTGAATGTGGGTGTCAGTTAGGAGGCCTGAACAATTTTGGGTCCTCTTGTAGTGGATCAGAATTTATCCCTTGTGAATGAATGGACTTTGGGAGCCTTCCCCATGAAGGGAGACTCTCTCAGTCTAGACACATGGGGGAGGGCCTAGGCCCTGCCCCAAATGATGTAACAGACTTTGATGGTCCCCTGTGGAAAACCTCACAATCCCTGGTGAGCAGAAAGGGGATGGGATTGGGGGTTGGGTGAGGGGCATGGAAGGATGGGAGTAAATGGGATCTGGGATTGATATGTAAAATCAGATTGCTTCTCATCTAAATAAAAAGAAGTCCCCTCACCACATAACATTCCAAACACTAAATCAGAAGGAATGAATTAAGAATGTTAAGAGAAGAAAAGGAAATGGGGAAAGTATCATATAAAGGCAGACCTATCAAAATTACAACATACTTCTCAAAGGAGACTTTAAAATAAGAAAGTCCTGGACAGACATTTTGTAGACACTAAGACATCACACAAACCAGCCCAAACTAATATACCCAGCAAAACATTCAATCTTCATAGATGGAGAAAACAAGATATTCCATGACAGAACCAGATGTAAATAATGCCCATCCACAAATCCAGGCATACAGAAAGTACCACCAGGAGAACTTCAACCCAAGGAAGCTAGCTGCACCCACAAAAACACAGGTAATAGATAATTTCTTTGTAACAGCAAAACCCAAAAGAGAGAAACACACACTACCAACAACAGCAAAACCAAAAAAAAAAAAAAATAGCGAGAATTAACAATCACTTGTCATTAATGTGCTTAATGTCGATGGACTCAATTAACCCGTGAAAAGACACAGGTAGCAGAAGGGATACAAAAAGAGATCCCTCCTTCTGCCACATGAAAGTAAGACGCACACCTCAAACTCAAAGACAGGCATTACCTTAAAGGGTTGGAAAAAGACTTTCCAATCAAAAGAAGCAAGCTGCTGTAGCTGTCCTAATATCTTAAAAAATAGGCTTTAGAACCCGGTGTCTGTAACTGAGGCACTGCGCGCAGGATCTGAGCTGAGAGTATCTGCTGAGTGCGGGCGGCGCAAGCTGATGAGCAGAGGACGAGGGGTCGAGATTGGAAAACAACCCACCTCCACTTGCCAATATAGTTTCAGAATGTGAAGTACGGTGTCCTGTCAGATCTTCAATTCTGCAAGGAATCGTATTGCTGTATTACAAGGAGGTAGACGCTTATACTCAAGGGGTGCCTCGAACAGGAATCAACTGAAATGGAGGCATTTTCCTCACACGTCGTCGACTCTAAAGAACCGTAGTCCATGTGGTGGCTTTGCTCTGCAGAATGCCTTCAGACACACATCAACTGAGGAAGTGGATTTCCACTTACAGCTTAGCCCTGAGCAGGTCAATGACTTGCTTCGAGCCGGCAAGTCATCTCACAAGATTTTTGATTTCAACAATGGAGTTCCAAATTCAGTGTTAAGGTTTGAGAACGACCGGCTGGCTGCCAATTCCCCAGCGGAGGACCCACAAGGTGTAGGTAGCTTCCTGCATGCAAATCAACGGACTAAAGTTTGGTATTTTTGATGGTCATGGCGGCCATGCATGTGCACAAGCCGTGAGTGAGAGGCTCTTCTACTACATGGCAGTGTCCCTGATGTCCCAGCAGACCTTGGGGCAGATGGAGGAAGCAATGGAAAGAAAACATGAAGCCTTTGCTACCCATCCTTCAGTGGCTCAAGCATCCTGGGGATAGTATTTATAAGGATGTCACATCAGTACATCTGGACCACCTCCGAGTCTATTGGTAGGAACTTCTTGACCTACTTATGGAAATGGGCTTGAGCATCTAAGAAGCATTGATGTACTCCTTCCAGAGACCGGATTCTGATATCTCACTAGAAATTCAGGCTCCTCGAAAAGATGAGGTGACCAAGAACTTATCCCTCCAGGTTGCTTTTGCTGGGGGAAACAGCTTGCATGGCCCATGTCAATGGAGTTCACCTGCACGTAGCAAATGCTGGTGACTGCTGGGCTATCCTTGGTGCCCAGGAAGACAATAGTGTGTGGTCCTGTTTACCTCTTACCGGTGACACAATGCTTGGAATGAAGCTGAGCTGTCCCAGCTTAAGAGAAAACACCCTGAGTCTGAGGACAGGATATTCATCATGGATGATAGGCTGTTGGGTGTCCTCATACCTTCCAGGGCCTTTGAGGATGCTGAGGCCCTCACAACATCTACCAGTTCACACCACCCCACTACTACCCGCCACCCTATCTGACTGCCAAGCCTGAGGTTACATACCACAAGCTGGGGCCCCAAGATAAGTTCCTTGTGCTGGTCTCAGATGGTCTAGGGGACATGCTGGGCAATGTGGATGTGGTTAGGCTGGTGGTAGGGCACCTATCCAAGGTTGGTTGCCATAAACTGGACCTGGACCAAAGACCAGCCAACCTGGGCCTCATGCAGAGTCTGCCGCTGCAGAGGAAAGCCAGTGGCCTCCGTGCAGCTGCCCAAAATGCAGCCACCATCTGATCACACATGCCATCGGAAGTAACGAGTACAGGGACATGGACCCAGAGAGACTGGATGCCATTCTGAAATTACCAGAAGATGTAGCCAGGATGTACCAGGATGATATCACTGTCATGGTGGTTTTTTTTTTTTAACTCAGAGTCAATTGATACATATTATAAGGAGGGTTAAGAGGCTTGCCCCGTTGCCGAAGCTAACATGAATACCATTTAAAACATTTTCACTTCTAAGTCAGCAATTCAGATCTTATTAAGGAATAGGCAGATTTAGGTTGCTGAGTAATTGACTAAAAAGGAAGGTAAGGAAACTCAGACTTGGTAGCATTAGCAGTGATTTTTGTCTCTGAGTGCACTGGCCAACTCTTCTTTGCAGCAGAGAATAAAGACTAAAAATGGCTTAGGCTCATGTAGCCCACATCCTTTATAACAATACAAACTGTGTCATCCTGTGTTTTTAAAGATTAAATTTAATCATGAGTCTAAGAATAAATAATTTCAGGATCTACTAAGACCCAGCTGAAACAAATAGGCTTTAAATTAAAATTAATCAAAAGAGATTAATAAGGACATTTCATATTCATCACAGGAAAAAAAACAAATTGAAGTGTTAATTCTGACTATTTTTGCCACAAATACAAGGGCACCAACATTTGTAAAGAAACATTACTGAAGCTTAAATCACGTATCAAATGCCAAACACTATAGTTCGAGACTTCAACACCCCAATCTCTCCATTGTACAAGACTTACAGATAGAAATTTAACAGAAAACATAACTAAACAGAGACATACTGTCTCAAAAAGCCAAAAAATGTTGGCTTCACAGAAAAATTGGAATCAATCTACTCAGGACCCAGGAATACCATTCCTATGAATGTACCCAAAGCAAGCACAATCACACCATAATGTCATGTGCTCAACTGTGTTCATAGCATCATTATATGTAATAGCCAACACCTGGAAACAACCTACATTCCCATCAGCCAAAGAACAGTTATAGAAAATGTGGTGTATTTACACAATGAATTATTACTCAGAGGTATAAAACAAGGATATCTTGAGGTTTTCAGACCAATTGATGGAGCTAGAAAAAAAACATCCTGAGTAGGTATCTGAGTCCCAGAAAGACAAACATGGTTTGTACTCACTCATGAGTGGATATTATATGTAAAGCAAAGGATAAACAGGCTGCAATATAAAACCACAGAGAAGCTAAGTAAAAAGGGGAAACATAAGAGGAACACACGTAGAAGACCCCAGGAATAAAAAATAGGATCTCCTGGGTAAACAAGAAGGGGTCCGAATGTAAGGGACGTGGGATGGGAGCTGCTACGATAAATCTTTCTGCCAAATGCCGCCTGAGCCCCACCGCCACATGTGTGTGCTTTATGCCAGCCGCCTGCCCGAGTTAGGCCCAAATGAATACACAGAAACTTGTATTAGGTACAATGCTGCTTGGCCAATGACTAGGATTCCTCATCTGTTAGCTCAGTCTCAATTATCATAAATCTATATATTTTATAAGACTTATCTTATCGGACGCCTTATTGGCATCCCTCCTTGCCGGTGGCTCACATCCTGCCGCTGGAGGAGGTGAACAGGAAAAAAGGGACCCTTCCTGTTTCTCCTTCACTTAAATATGAGTCTCCTTGCTATGTCACTTCCTGCCTGGATCAGCACTTCTCTACTACATTTCCCAGAATCCTCTTTGACTCCTAGTTCCGTCTAACTTGCTGTCTCATTGGCCAAACAGTATTTTATTTAACAATCAATAAGATAAACATACACAGTAGTACATTCCCCATCAGGGAGCATTAAAGATCAATGTTTCAGAGTAGGTGAGGGACAGACAGGAGAAGCAATGAAAGAGGTATCTTGATAGAGGGAGTCATTATAGGGTTAGACAGAAACCTGGTGCTAGAGAAATTCTAAAGAATTCACAAGGATGAACCTTTCTAAGACTCCCAGCAATAGTGGAGAGGGTATTAGAGTGGGCCTTGCCCTTTAATCAGATCAGTGACTACCCTAATTGTCATTACAGAACCTACACCCAGTAACTGATGGAAGCAGATGCAATGACCCACAGCCAGGCACTGTGCTGAGCTTCGGGAATTCAGCTGAAGAGAGGGAAGACAGATCCCATGAAGAATGAAGGTCAAAATCATGATAGAGAAAACCACAGAGACAGCTGACCCAAGCTAGAGGGAGCTCACAGACTATGGACTCACAGCTGGAGAACCTGCATGGGACTGAACTAAAACCTCTGAATGTGGGTGACAGATGTGTGACAGGATCTGTTGGGGGGCCTGGCAGTGGCACTAGAACCTGTGCAAGAGGAATGAGCTGGTATTTTAGAGAACACTCCCTACAGAGGGATACATTGCTCAACCTTGATACAGGGGGAGCCTTAACTTGGTATGCCAGACGTTGTTGACTCCCCCAATGAAGGCCTTACAGTCTCTGAGGAGTGGATGGGTGTAGGAAGGATGGGGGTGGGGAAAGGTGAGTGAAGGGTAACTGGATTAGTATGTAAAATAAAAATAATTGTTTAAATAAAGAAATATAATGAAAATTGCAGGCAAGTAAATGGAACTAGGAAAAGATGGGGGAAATTATATTACATGTGTTCTGTCTAGGAAAATATAACAACCAAAGATTTTCCTGAAGGCCCCGATGAAAGAACAAAAGGAACTTTAGTACTATGTCCTGGTCTAGAATCAGACATGAAACCAGATGCTGGGGCCAGTGCCTCACAGGTGTCTAGACTGAACCTTCTGTGAACAAAACACTGACTCCTGGACTGTAGTTCATTCTCTTTCTCTCTCTCCTCTTTCTCTCTCTCCTCTTTCTCTCTCTCTCTCTCTCTCTCTCTCTCTCTCTCTCTCTCTCTCTCTCTGTCTGTCTCTCTCTCTCTATTTCAAGACAGGGTTTCTCTGTGGCTTTGGAGGCTGTCCTGGATCTTGCTCTTGTAGACCAGGCTAGTCTGGAACTCACAGAGGTCTAACCGCCTCTGCCACCTGAGTTGCTGGGATTAAAAGCATGCACCACGACTGCCTGGCTAGACTATACTTATCACCCTAAGGAATCTGTCTGATATTTCCCATGTTCTGGTTCTTAGCATTGTCTGACTTGTTTCTCTGATAGACCTTGTCCTTAACTCACGCCCCCGAAACATTATATAAGACACTGCACTTCAGAATAAGTTTGCTTGGTATAAGCCATCGTCTTATGCAATACTCCCCAACTAGCTATTGCTTTCAACTAGTTTATTCCTTATCCCAGGCCCTCCATTCAACCCCATGATGCTCAGGATCTGTATTCTTGCTGATTTACATCGGTTCTGGATATTTCAGTTTCATATTACAAATATTACCAACTTCATGATTAATTTTCAGCTTTATTGAGATGTAATCCACAAAAGATACACACACGTACATATATAAGCATATATACGCAGAGTAAAAATGTATAAAACTTTTAATACGCATCTTCATATGTATATATGAAAAAAAGAGGTTATGAATTTGAAAGACTGTGGAAAAGAGATCTACAGAAATATCTAAAGAGAGGAAAGGGAAGATGAAATGTGATTACATTAATCTCAAACATAATGAAATGAAACAAAGAAAAACACAAAAATACCAATTTCACTCCTATCGTCTGTCCTCATTTTATCCATTGGCTGTTGACAAAGTGTTTGCCTCGTTTATAACATTGGGGTACATTACTTGTCTCTGACTGCAGAATCAGGTGTGACCCGAAGTTCTCAGAATCTCCTAGAGACTGGTAATGTCTGCACAATGGCTGTGCACCTCAGACAGTTCTAGTTTCCTAAATCTCTTGAGTCCTTTCCCCCCCACACAAGGAAGAGATTGGATCTCCCTGGACAGGTAGATACCAGAGTAGGTTCTCAGGTGGGACATTTCTTCCTGGAAGATGGGAGATCCACCTGGCCCTGTCTTGGTGTCATGATGTGCAGCTGGGCATAGGTTACATCATTGAGCCCATCGGATCTAGCAGCCTGGAGTGGGAAAATGTAGAAGGGGGTTGATCTTGGGCCCTGGGAGAATGGGGGACTAGCGAAGCCATGACCCACCTGCTCATCAACAGCTTTGACTCCTTTTGTCTTTCTCTCATGTGAGACCTGTGATTTCCTTGGCTGGATGGAAGAGGAAGTCATCTCTGCCCTTCGGCGTCTGGAGGGTTTCACCTGGGCATACAGGTCTTTGGAGGGGTCTTCCTCACATGGGCTCTGCAGCAGAGAGACAATGAAACAAAGGGAGTCATCCTGGTTCCAAAACTGCTAGTGACAAAAACTTCCACAGTGTGTAAGAAGGATATTTCATATATTTATATCAAACTAAGCCATTGCTCGTGAGATCTTCTAGGATTTACTGGGGATGTTGAGTGCCTGTCAGCTTCCTCTCAGCTCTTCTGACGCATTATCAGGACACAATGGCATCCTCTCCAGTGCTTCCATCTTTTGGAAAGAGAATACCCCTACCCCCAGGACCCTTGGATCTGACATGTAACGTACCAAGATATGTAAGTTGATCTCTGTATGAACCTCTTTACTCAGACTTCGCCTCAGAAAGCTTCCCTCTTTTTAAATTTTTATTTTGTAAGCAAAGTTTTTTTTTCATTCATTTTACATAGAGAACTCAGATTCTCCTCTCCTCCTTTTCCCTTTCCCCAGGCTCCCACTTGCACACCTCCCCATTCACTCCACCCCCATGTCCATTCAGAAAAGGGAAGGCCTCACAAGGGCTTGAAAAAGCATGTCACATCGAGGTGAGATAGGACCTAGCTATTCCTCCTGCTTAAGGCTGGGCAAGGTAACACAGCCTGGGGAACAGGTTCTCAAAAGCCAACTGTGCAACAGAAAAATGTCCTCATCTCACTACTAGGAGCTTTACCAGCAAAACTATGCAACTGCCACACTCATGCAAAGGGCCTAGGGCTGTCCAGTGCAGGTTCTCTAACTACTGAACAGAGTCTATGTGCTTGCAGGAGCTCAAGTCAGCTACATCTGCGTGTTCAACCATTAAGACCTTGACCCAGCAGGGGGTCTCACCAGAACATCCAACTCCACGCCGTCTGCAGGCTGTTTGATCTTCACAGCAGCATCTGTCATAACAGAACGTGCAGGTCTTCCCCTGACCACAATGCCAGCCCATCTCACTTCCCCAAACCCCTGCTCCATCCCAAATAAAGAAAGAGAAGGTGTAGGGGACAGGGGGACATAGAGGGGGCTCAGTGTTCCAGATATTTCACCACCCCGTGATGCTGTGACCTCAGGCATATCCCTCCCAGGCCCTCTTCTTCTCACACAAGACTTCTTCCTGGATGGCAGGAGCTGGGTTGGAGCTGGAGAAACAATAAGATGTCAAGTGGCAGTGATGGAAGTCAGACAGCTGTGGTCTATGTTTCTGAGTAGGAGTTACCTATCCTGAAGGCTTTTGTCCCTGGTCACCGAATCTGCAGGGGGTTGCATGTCAGTCTTTGTCTGGGCTGCAAGAGAGGAAGGAGACTCAGCCAGGAGGGTGGAACCCACTAACTAGCATCTTCGGGGAAAGAAAAGACATAAACAACTCATTGCATGTGTGTTAAAATCATCCAGGAGATGGAAAAGTCCATACAATACAGGATATCGCACACATTTCCAGACCACGTTTTTTGTTAAGATTCTGCAAGATTTTCTAAATTGATGTGTCTCAGTCTCAGCTATCCCTGGGGCACGTGCTCTGTGCCCCTGCTTGGATAGCCCACAGTGGGACCCACTACACCCTGAGATCCAGGAAACCCATACCCTGCTCACCTCCCTTCCTGTCTTTGCTCTGATGCCTGAGTCTGAGAAGAAAGAGGATGAGGAGAAAGAGCAGTAAGAAGAGCACCACAGAGACTCCGATCACAGCCTTTTGGTGCCTTGCGGGTCCTAGGAGACAGGAGACATCATGAATAAGGAACATTGAACAGAACTTATTGTGTGAGACTGAGGAGATGATCATAGAGTCTGGGAGGCTTTGAACTAGGTCTTCTGCATGTGTTATGGTTCTTGTTTGGTGTTTTTTGAGACATCTGAAAGTGGTAGTAAGGGTGTATCTGACACTTTTGCATGCTCTATAGACACAATTCTTTTATGGGTGGCCTCACCCTGCCTTGATATGAGGGCTTCTGCTTCATCTTCCATTATCCTGCTGTGGCATGTCTGCTCTTTTGGGGGAGATGGTACAGGGGTCAGGGCTCTGGAGGAGATCGAATATGATGAGGGGGACTTGAATGAGTGGAGGCAGGGTAAGCAGGAAACCGGATGTATTGTATAACAGAAGAATAAATGTGAATATGAATAAATATCTAGACACCCTACTGTGTCAGTTCCCCATGTTGGGTCTTTGTATTTACTGCCTATGATTCTCATGACTTTGCAGCATGGGACCATCTCTGAACATTTCCAGTAAAGTCCCTGACCCAAAACACCCAGAAGAAAGGTGTTTGTCTGAGGATTTATCCCAGGATGTCTTTCCTCCTCCATGTTCCCTACACTGGGGCTAACCCTCATGAACTGGAAGGAAAGATCCTTATTGTCCTACCCTATCCCTGTGACATGCCCCTACACAATGTCACCAACACAGTGGCAGATGGAGCAGAATGATTGCAAAACAGGATTCTAGAGTCTTTCTCTGCAAGTAGGTGAAACACGTAAGATCATGATTGAAAGGAACTTAAGGTTTGGTTCAGGGCTCTCCCATTTACACTTGGAGAAACTGAGAACCACACAGAAAAGGGGCCAGTTAGGTTAACTACTCCTGACAAGAATGTCCCAACCACAACCGGGTGTTGGTGGTGCATGCCTTTAATCCTAGCACTCAGGAGGCAGAGGCAGGCAGATCTCTGTGAGCTCAAGGCCAGCCTGGTCTCCAGAATGGGCTCCAAAGCTACACAGAGAAGAAAAGAATGTACCAATCACATAACTACCTTATCACCTATGGACCCATTTTGCACAAGAATTCTGGCTGAGACCTCTGTAGAAAGACATATCAGGCATGCAGAGCTTGACACATTAGATGGGGAAAATCTGTGGAATTGGCACATGCTATCATTTTATGTACTTTACCATAGGACAGATCAACAAGATCACACTTTCTCAGGGTGTTTCCCTTGCAGCCTATCTTCTCAACTTCTGGGTTTCTGGAGAACGTATTGGAACCTCTGCATGACATCCAGTAGCTTGATGACCATCAAAGCTGATCAAGTAATTAAGACTCATGGGGACAGAATGTCTGCATACACTCAGGAACAACCTCCATAGATAGAAAAAACTAAGGTTTCTATAGGAATGGATTTTTTGGACGCCAGGAAACTGTGAGAAATTTGTTGGAGGAATGATGGGTAGAAGATGGACAAATTGTCTCATCTATTCTGAGTCTCCTCGCTGCACTGCAGCCTTTCCAGAACCTCCCAGCTTCCTACCCAGAATCTTCTAGATCCCCTTGCAGGGATGGTTGTTAATTGAGAAATCTCAGTTCACTTCTTAATCTCAACATAGGTCCCTTCCTAGGTCAATTATGCAGGGTTACCCTGTAGTATCAGGAGCGCCTGGGTCACCTCACCTGAGACTATGATTTCCATGGAAACACTGGAATGTGACAACAGGAAAGGGGATGATCTTTCAGAACCAAGGCAGATATAGGAGCCTCCAAGGTCCAAGGTCACAGCACTCATGGAGAATTTTGCCCCATGTTGTGGATCTTGAGACTGTGAACTTTGCTGCATGTAGGGATGGGCTTCACCTTCCTTGAATAGAAAGAAAGTGTCCACTGGGACTGATGACTGACATAGTAGAGTCACATTCTCTCCTGAGGACACAGTAGGTCCTGGATGCACTGAGAGATTGAGTGTGACAGGTGGAAGTTCTAAAGACAAGAAAAATGAGTGGATGAAAGGCTTCAGTCATTGCTCTGAGTCCCAGTTCATATCCCAAATGATCCTATGCCAACATGGGTCCCAGCTGAATGCACTATATTCCCCACCTGTGATCAAGATGTCCAGAGGGTCACTGGGGGCTGACCACTCAGAGGAGTTGCTGTGTGCACCAAGACATCTATAGCGACCACCAATGAAGTAATTTCCAGAGCCTACTATGAAGTTAGTATGAAAATGTCCATCCCGAGGCTGACAGGCAGAGACCTGTGTGAGGTCATGTTCCCCCTCCTTGTACAGAGCAAATCTGTCATAATTTGTCTCAGAGAAACACTTGAGAGTCAAGTTCTCTCCAGGGGCCAGGACAGTTCCTTGTTGGGTCACCAGGTAGGGCTTCCTTGACAGCCCTGGAAGGAAGATAGACATGGGGTCATACAGCTGGTTCTTGCAATCTATTCCATATGCCATCCTACTCTGACAAGGCCATGGCCTTTTCCTTTTCTGGACATTAGAAGTCAAGAGCTCCCTTCATCCATCATGCCCTGCAGCCCTCTGTGAGGCAGGATGACTTATAAAAAAGGGTTTTTGGTGTCAAAAACTTGAGTGAATATGGAGACTTCCTCACCTGAGACATGTATCTCCAGGGGGTTACTGGCCTCTGACCACACATATGAGGTATTTGTATAGTATCCATAACATCTGAAGGGCCCATTCTTGCTGTATGTCACAGAGACCTCAGGAAACAGAGCCTGGAACTTTGTTTTGTTTGTGAACTGTGCCTTTTGGGACCTGGAGAACTTCAGATTTGCCCCAGTCAAAGTGAACCCATCGTATCCTTTGGAAGAATTACACTGAAGGCTCACATTCCCACCTGACGTCACCACAGGCCTGGGAAAAGCTGACAGAGTAGGTTTGTCATCATGGACACCTAGGAAAGAAGGAGGCAGCCTTTCAAATAAAACACAGCCCACAATGTCTTCACTGGACAAGCTGTGGAAATATACCTATGGCGTATTATTTCCCAAGAACAGAGGCAAAAACTATGAAACAGTGTAATCTCACCTGTCACAACCAGTTCCAGGGTGTCACTGTGCTCTGTCCAACCAGCAGAGCTGTAAGAGTAACACCTATATCTCCCTGCATTCAGGCTAGACACAGATGGGATAGAGAATTTTGCCTTGTTATTGTGGTCTGTGTGGCAGGCTTCTGGGCTTCCCTCTTTATGGATCACATATGTAAGGGCTTGTAGGGGACCCACACACCAGATGGTAACAGAACTCCCTGAAGAGACCACAGAGCCTGGATGAGCCCAGATGCTGGGTTTATGAAGGTTCCCTATAAAGATGTAGAAGAAAAACAAGTGCATGTCTTAGGACAGTTGCACATTAAAGGTCACATTTGCAATGACACTTAAGCTGATCTGCAACAGCAGAAGGACACATAAACACCTGAATTTCCCTTGACTCATTAGGTCCACTATGATAATCCACAAGATTTTTTTAACATCAAGTCTAGATTTATCACACATTTGGTGAAAATGTTGTCTATAGCACTGTCTCTTTATCACCTATAACACATCAGGTCCTTCCCTGGGATCCTGTGTCTGTGGTAATATCATTCAAAGTCAGGACTGAAGTTTTCTTACCTGAGACCAGGAGCTGTAGGTCATTACTGCTCACTGACCAAGCCTGGGAGCTCTTCAGGTAATATCCATAGCAGGTGAATCTCCACCTCTCGTTAGGGGTCACAGGACCCACTCTGAATCGGGCTCCTGAGAGTCCACGGTGTGTGTTCTTTAAGGACGCGGCACTAGAGAACATCTGATCATCCTTCATTAGAATGAATCTGTCATATGCCTGTTGTGACCCACACAGAAGAGTGCCATTCCATGCTGGGGTCACCACAGGACTGGGTAGGGCTGACAGGGTGAGCTTGCTGGAGTAAATTCCTAGGAAAGAAGAGGAAGCCTGTTAAGTGGAAAACAGAAAGTAAACACTGCCCCCCTCATCAAGAAATTGAGGAGGAGACACCAAGGCGAGCATAGTCCTTTCTTCAAGGAAAGTCCTAGGATTGAAGAATTATTCTCTCACCTGTCACCACCAGTTCTAGTGGGTCACTATGCTTTGACCACCCTGAAGATCCATAAGAGTAACACATATATTTCCCTGCATGATGTCTTTCCACGGATGCTATGGAGAACGTGACCTTTTTACTGGGACCTTGGGGAGTTTGACTATCCAAAGGTGCTGGGCTTCCTTCTTTGTAGAGGAAATATAGTTGGGTATTCTTGGTCCCCTCACACAAGATTGTCACAGCTTTCCCTGAAGCAATCACAGAACGTGGCTCCGCCCATAAGGTAGGTTTTTTCAGTGTCCCTGGAAGGATGCAGATGAGAAGTGTGACATTGAACAGTTTCTCAGTAAAATCAAACTATCTGCTGCCCTTGCATTTTACCACTGTCTAGAAAAGGAACAGCAATGCCATGGGAAGACTCTTCACTCTCGTACTACTTGAGGCTTTCAGATTTCCCATGCACACTCCCCATTTCTGTACATTGACTACCACAGTCTGTATGCTGTGTCAATGATCTCAGCCAAAGTTGTTCAGACCCATCACACACCATGGTCTCCACTGTGAACCCATGTCCAACAGAATGTCTTTCCATAGAGTGTCTGAGGCTACCATAAGGGAGACCAGCAGCTCCTGCGTTCACTGGCTTCTGACCACACCTGAGGATTACTTGTGGAATAGACATAGCATCTGAAACTCCACCTTTGGCTGGAGGTCACTGGACCCAAATGGAACGTGGCCTGGAAAACCCCAGTGTGTGTATTTCTTGAGCTCTGAGGGGTGGAGAATTTCTGACCATCCTTAGTCAAAATGAACCAGTCATAAATTTCATATGAGCTACCAGTGAGGGTCACAGACACTCTTAAATTTACGACAGGTTTCTGCTGGGAGAACAGGGTGGGCTTGTCATAGACTCCTAGAAGAAATAAGTCTGTGCAAACTTAAAGGGGCTCATAGAGCCTGAATTGTGTCCCATGGCTGCACATGGAAGGGTTATGCGGCTACATCACTTTTTCTTGGGAGTGACATCTGCGACTAAGATTTTAAGTATCCTGTCACCTGTCACAACAGATCTATGGTGTCACTGTGCTGTGTCCATGCAGCAGAGGTGTGAGAGTAACAGTGATATCTCCCTGCCTGCAGCTGTGTCACAGATGGAATGGTGAGGTTTGCCTCATTATTTTGTTGGGGTTTTTGACTTAGTTGTTAAGGGGAAAGAGTATATTTAAAAAAAGAAGAAGTAGAAAGAAAAGTTACTAGAGCAAAAGAGCACTAGGGAATCATTTTTTAAAAAGGAGGAATTTTTCTGAAAAATCAATCTCCGACATTATAGGTAAGGAGTCTCTATGACTGTCTGGGTTGGACATGGCTTCCTGCTGTGTCTGTCAAGAAAAGGGACACAGTGATTCCCAGTGTAATTTCAGGCCTTGTGACATGAAATTGGCAACTTGCTGATCCAGCGTGCTACAAGATCTCACACCAGAATGGATTCCATTTCACTTCTTTTGTGGGGTGTCATTGTAAGACATACTCCTCTTAATTTAATATGACACAAATTTACATCTCACAAACATGAAACACCACCAGATTCATATTGAATGGTTAAAGAATTAAGATAGATTAGATTAAAACCAGAATATATTTCCCAATACTGACAATTAAATAGAAAAATTATGCACATAGTACAATAGAAGATACTAAGGGAACGGCGAGTAAAAATAAAGAAATGTTATTCAAGAAATAGTTTAATTTGTATTTGGAATGATTAAAACTTCCAAAAATATATACTTGCAAAGTTTTGATAATATTGTGCTACAATTAATGTCTTTCAATTTATATGTAAAATGGATTACAATGAAATTCAATGAAATATATCATATATATAAATGAAGATATATGAGAAGTATTTCTACCTCTCTCATACACAATGACACACTGAATCCTGATTTATTCCTTTCTCTATTTTTGTTATGGGCTATTTGGATGTGTAGGAACCAGGGATCATGGCTACCCTCTTTATATATCACATATATTGGTTTTTCCAGTGTCATCTCACACCAGATGGTAAAAGGACTCCCTGAAGGGATCACCAAGTGTGGCTCAGCCTATATGTTGAGCTTGTGAATAGTTCCTGTAAAGACTTAGAAAGAAAGGAGGTGCATCTACAAGGGAAATACCACCGAGGAGATCATAATTGTCATTGACACAGGAGCTGATCTGCAAAAGCAGAGGCCACACAAAGAGCACACTTTCCCTCACTGTTGGATTCCACTGTTATTTCAACCCTAGTTTTGGCACCTCACGTTCAGCTAGATCACACATTCTGTGGCATTGAATTCAGTAGCCTTGGCTCTCAGTCAACTACCACACATCAGGTCATGTCTGGAATCTTGTGTCAGTTACAATTACACTCAAATGAAATTCCTGCACTTCCTTACCTGAGACCAGGAGCTCTAGGTGGTTACTGGGCACTGACCACAGCTGGGGGGTGCTCCCATGATAACCATAGCATGTGAACCTCCACCTCTGGTTGGCAGTCACAGGACCCACTGTGAACACGGCTCCAAATAGTCTAGAGGACATATTCAGGGAGCTAACAGAACTAGAGAAATTCTTGCTGTCCTTCATTAGAATGAATGTGTTAAATGGCTCTTGGGACTCACACTGAAGGGTCACATTCCCTCCTGAAGTTACCACAGGTCTGGGAATGGCTGACAGAATGGTGCTGTTGGGGTGAACTCCTAGGAGAGAAGAAGAAGCCTGTTGTCTGGACTTTTATAAGAAGCTGAACCCATCTTCTCATGTTTGAGAGGGGGGCCCCCGTGAACATATTCCTTCCCTTAAGGCAATCCTGAGTTTGGGAGAGCGTTCATCACCTTTCACCACCAGCTGCAGGAAGTCAGTGGATTCTGTTGTGCCCTTGGTGCTTGTATAGTTACACCAATATTGCCCTGCATTGTACCATTGAACAGATGAGATAGAGAACATGGCCTTTTTCTCAGTTTTTAGAATGGCTGTTGGTATCAGATATTCTTGACTTCCTTCTTTGTAGAGACGATACTCCTTGGCCGCCAAGGGTACTTCACACAAAAATGTCACCTGCTCCCCAGCAGCCACCACATTCCTTGGAACTGCCCTGAGTGTAGGTTTAGAAATTGTCCCTGAAAGAAATGACAGTTTGTTGCCCAGAACTCACCCTCAGATACAAGCTCTCAGACCCAGGACTGTTAATGCCTCCAGCATCAGATCACACCGGCTGTTCTCCATCTGCTCTGTTCATGAGTTACCTGTGATTCCCCATCATGGTGTCCAATCTGGGCAGCTGGGAAGACACTCACCTGCCAGCACTGGGATCCTGATGTCCAGACTCAGTCCTGTAAGAGAGTTACCTGTGAGTGTTTGCACTGAAACAGGAGTAGATTATCTGATTCCTGGTGCCTTCTGCAGCTGACGAGACATCCTAGTGGCCCGAATCCTGGTTGTGAGGTGGATTCTCTCTCACACAAGAATTCCTCATCCCAATTTGGTATCTCACCAAGATACAGCAAGACTGTAAGAAAAGGGGTCATGGCATCATCCAGTTGAAGAAGTTTTCAGATAGTTGTTCTCCTTTCCAAACACACAGACACAAGATATGTGTCCACTTAGGGCTGGCTTCTGATCCTTGTCATGAGGATGTCATATTAGCATCTGATGAGAAACAGGAACTGCTCTAACCAGGCGCCTGACTCTTCTTCCCTATGCTGTGATGGGTTGGGCTCTAGAATGTATGCCTTCCATCTCTCTGTGGTTCTTTAGCTTCTGTTTTGGTTTCTAAAATAGAATCTCTAAAATTCATGCATATCCCATACCCCTTCCTCTTCTTCCTGAGCTTGCTGTGTGCTAGGATTGAAAACACAAATCTAACTGTAGTTTCTTCCTGCAGAACATCTTACTGTAACCCTCTACACCTGACTGAAGACTTCAAGGAGTGTCCCGTCCTGCAGGACACCAACCTGGAGCAAGAGAGTCAGGGATAGGGAAAGGAGACAAGAGACACAGAAGGACCACAAGACAGGATTCTGATCAAGTGGCAAGCTTTACTTTTCTCACGCCAGCTTATATAGGGGTAGAATGGGTTGTTTGCACACCAGGTGTTGGTATAGGCAGGACATTAGGAAGCCACAAAGAGGATGGTTGGCAGGGTAAAGAGTTTATGAGTAAGAGGTCCAGGAAGGATTGCTTAGGTGACTGAGCCTGTGTGTGGAGGACTCGGTCAGGTTGCTTCTTTTCTTGAGCTAGGTTCTAAGGAGCTGCTACGTAATGGTTAACTATGTGGCCTGCCAAGCATGGCCTAGGATCTCATGGCCAGCCCTGAGATTTGGCTCCCAACAAAGGAGAATGGTCTTTTCTCTCAGAGATACTTCTTGCTTCTCCTTGATTCATTCAGCAGACCAAAATGGCCAGTTCTGTAGCCTGCCTGAGAAATGCTTTTGGAATGTTGTGTGAACTTTACATAAGGATACAAGAAGAATGCAGACATAACCCCATGAGACACCAGTGTCAGAAGAAAATATAAGACTCCACACAAATCTAGCTGGTGAAACAATGAGTTATCTTGGGGTTTCTTAGAAACATGTCGTCAATCGTGGGGTTTTCGTGGGGCTTTTCTTCTTGTTGTTGTTCATTTGTTGACACAAGGCTCACTATGAAGATCTGCCAGTCCTGGAATATACTCTATAGATCATATCAGATCCATGAGGCAGTTTCAGCTCCCAACACTTGGGCACAGTGTGCTCCGCTATTCGCAGAAGTATTGGAAAATTTTCAGTGGTTATATCCCTGGGGAGAAAAAAAACATTGTCTGCTATTATTAACTGCCTACATTTTTGACAGAAGAGTTGCCTAGGAGCCTCTACACCATGAAAGAGTACTGATGGGAACAATCTTGTTTAGGTCAGCTGTATATAATCAGAGCTACAGAGTTCAATAGGCCAACAGTCATGTCATGCCTGGAAGCACTGATCCACAATGAGGGAAAATGTAGGTTGATCCTGTTGGGAGCACACAGAGCAGAATGGATACAGTGAGCACCGGATCCTTCAATTCTCCTGGATTAGCCCAAAGGAGACTAACTGGGTTTCTAGGTTCAGATTGCTATTGCTGAGATGAAATACCATGACCAAAAGGCAGGTTTTGGAAAGTAAGGATTTGTTTGGCTTACACTACAGCAATGCTGTTTAGAAGTGAAGGAAGTGAGGACAGAAACTCAAACAGGGAAGACCACTGGAGACAGGAGCAGATGCACAGCCCCTGGAGGGGATTGGTTTACTCAGATTCTTTCCCTGGCTTGCTCAGCTCACCTTCTTTTTGTTCTATTTGTTTTGATATAAGCTTTTTTATTTCATTATTTTTTTTCTATTTACATTTCTACCCCAGTTCCCCCTCCCTTCCCTTGTCCAACCTGACAAATTCCCCCATCCTACCCTCATTCCAGTCCTCAGAGATCATAAAGTCTCTGTTGCGGAGTCACCAAAGGCTGTAATCTACCTACCTTCTTAAAAGACCCAGGGATGACAGCACCCACGATAGTGACTTCCCTCCATTGATCAATGACTGAGAAATGCCTTACAGCTGGATCTTATCAAGACATTTCCTCAACTGAGGCTCTTTCCCCTGATGACTCTAACTTGTATCACATGTTTTCCTTTGGAACTCATCCCTGAGATCATAAATAACTTTAAAAGTTCCACAGTATTTATAAATGTGAACCCATCCAAATTACAGCTCCTATAGTGTGACTAATCTCGTAAAATCCAAAAGTCTTTTAAAATTCAAAGTCTCTCAAGTGTGGTCTCCAGTAAAATAACTTCAAAGGGGAAGAAACTGGCATAGTAAAGATCAAATTAAAGAAAAAAATTACAATCCTCCAATATCTGGGATTCACTCATGATCTTCTGGACTCCTTCAAAGGCTGGGATCACTTCCCCAGCTCTTCCCACTGCAGTACACACAGCTCATATTCTAGGCTCTGAATGGCTCCACTCAGCTACTACTACTGCTGTTCTTGGTAGTCAGGCCATGGTACTGATATCTCCAAAAAACTGGGGACTTCTGATGCAATTGAGCTGCAGTTTGACATATAGCCGCTCATAGGCTCTCCTCTGGGTGCCAAGCCTTGACTTCTTTGCATGAGCCG